>NC_133600.1:1431112-1691901 GCF_964106895.1 Numenius arquata | reverse complement strand
GGCACAGGCGACTGCGCGGAGGCTGGCGCTCATGGGGAGAAGTGGGTCAGGCCAGAGGCTGGGGGGGTCTGGGGGGGGGGGGGGCCCACCGTGATTCCCCCCACGTTATGGGTGAGAGGGAGCTGCCCCCCCGCCCCCCCCCCCCGCAGGGTGGACACCCCGAAATCTTCCACGTGACCTCGGTGTTGCAAGGAACCGTCCCACTTTCCAGGGGGACACTGAGTGTGTGTCGTCCCCCCCCCCCCAATCATGGAAAGCCCCACTCCCCTTATCGCCAGCAGCAGGGCCCCCCCCCATGCAGGGTGTTGCCCTACATCCCAGTGGGTTTTTTTGGGGTGCTCACGTGCTGGGAAGCACAGAGCCCGGCCCATGGGGGGTGCGCAACAGCAGAGGTGGGGGCCAAAACACCCCGGCCCCCTCGTTCCTCCACGTTTATCCTCCTCCTGGGGCAGGGGTTGAGTTTCTGAGTTGTCCCGAGTTTCCCCGGTCTCAGCAAAGGGGGCGTCCCCCCTGTTCCCTGCAGGGTTAAAGGGGGTTGGGCTTTATTTTTTTTTTTTTTTTTTTTTTTTTCCTGGGGTGGCATCGGCTGCTGGGGCTGGCGAGGCTCTCGTTAGGAGGCCTCTCGTTATGTTCCGGGGTGATTATCTGCTGGCTGCAGCTTTTTCTCCGCGCTGGTCACGAGGCCCGTGTGGGCTGCGGGTCACGTGCCGCTGGAAAGCCCCAGAGTCCCGGCAGCCATGGGGGAACGGCCGCTGCCTCTCGCCTCGCCTTGCGTCACCCTTAACTCCTCTGGAGCCGGATCCTGCGCCCGCTGTGGCGGCCCTGCCCGCGTCGGGCAGGGAACGGGCAGGGAACAGGCAGGGAACAGGCAGGGCAGGCTCAGCCCCGCGGTGCTTTGGGGCCGCTCCCAGGCGATGGGACGGATGCTGAGCCGGTTGGGTGGCGACGGCAGCGCTTCGGGGTGTGGGTCTGGCCTCCCTGGTGCTGCCCCACAGGGGTGCCCGGGAGGGGGTTGTGCACCCCTTTAGGTTTTTGTTGGTTTTTTTTTTTTTTTTTTTGGGGGGGGGGGTGGACCACCCCCACCTCCCCCGCCCCCCCCCACCTTGTTCGGTGACCCCTGGAGAGGCAGGTCTGTGGAATCCCCTGCGTGGTGGGGCTCGGTGGGAAACCTGGCAGGGGTGATCCGCCCTGCCGGGAACAAACCTGGGGAGCAGTCGTGTCCACACCCTCATTTGTATCCGCATCTGGGGACCCCAACAGCAGAAGGACATGGAGCTGTTGGAGCGGGGCCAGAGGAGGCCCCGGAGATGCTGGGAGGGCTGGAGCCCCTCTGCTGTGAGGACAGGCTGAGAGAGTTGGGGGGGTTCAGCCTGGAGAAGAGAAGGCTCCGGGGAGACCTTGGAGCCCCTTCCAGTCCCTCAAGGGGCTCCAGGAAAGCTGGGGAGGGACTCTGGATCAGGGAAGGGAGCCATAGGAGGAGGGGGAAGGGTTTGAGCTGAGATGTGGGGAAGGAATCCTTTGCTGTGAGGGTGGTGAGAGCCTGGCCCAGGTTGCCCAGAGAAGCTGTGGCTGCCCCATCCCTGGAGGGGTTCAAGGCCAGGTTGGAGGGGGCTTGAGCAACCTGGTCTGGTGGGAGGTGTCCCTGCCCAGGGCAGGGGGTGGCACTGGGTGGGCTTTAAGGTCCTTTCCAACCCAAACCATTCTATGATTTCAGGGGGTGCAGGATCTCCCTTAGCCCCCCTGGCCAACACAGCTCTGCCCCATCAGTCCCCTACCCTTTGGTGTCCCCGTGCCGGGGCTCACCCCCACATCTCCCCACAGTGCGGCTCTGCTGAGTACATGGCCCCGGAGGTGGTGGAAGCCTTCAACGAGGAGGCGTCCATCTACGACAAGCGCTGTGACCTGTGGAGCCTGGGCGTCATCCTCTACATCATGCTGAGCGGGTACCCCCCCTTTGTGGGCCACTGCGGCTCCGACTGCGGCTGGGACCGGGGCGAGGCGTGTCACACTTGCCAGGTTTGTGGGGGACCCCAGCATCGCCAAAACCCTCCGCCGGTTTGGCAGCACCCCTCCTGGCTCACCCCCTTTTATTTCCCACCCCCTTTTATTTCCCACCCCCCCCCCCCACCCTTCCCATCCCACCCCAGAACATGCTTTTCGAGAGCATCCAGGAGGGGAAGTATGAGTTTCCCGACAAGGACTGGGCGCACATCTCCTTCGGAGCCAAAGACCTCATTTCCAAGCTGCTGGTGAGAGATGCCAAGAAGCGGCTCAGCGCGGCCCAGGTCCTGGAGCACCCCTGGGTGCAGGGGGTGAGTGCTGCCCCCCCCCCCCCTTCTCTCCCCAAAGCCGGGGTGGGGGACACCCTCCTGTGCGGTGCCCAGCTCTGACCGGCTGCCCTTTCATTGCAGTGCGCCCCGGATAACACCCTGCCGACCCCCATCATCCTGCAGAGGTGAGTGTGGGTGGCACTGGGAGGGGGGGGGGATACGTCCCATCCCCCCAAATTCTGGCTCCAGTGGGCCGCTCTCTGCTCTGCTGCCGTTCTTGCTACCCGGGCAGCGGTTGCAGCACATGATTTGGGTTCAAACCCGGGTTTTGGTGCCTGATGGGTCTGGCGTGGCATGCACGCAAGGAGGGACACCCCGATATTTGACCCCCACTTCCCCCCAGCCTCCCCACATCCCACCCTGAGCCCCTGCCTCCCTCCCCCCCCCCCCCACAGGAACAGCAGTGCCAAAGAGCTCACCTCCTTTGCTGCCGAGGCCATCGCTGTCAACCGCCAGCTGACACGGTGTGACGAGGACGAGGAGGAGGAGGCGGAGGAGGAAGCACGACCCATCATCATCAAAGCTACCTCACGGGCCATGCAGCTCTCCCCCCCCTCCGAGTCCAAGCTGGCCAAGCGGCGGCAGAAGAGCAGCCTGGCCAAGGCGGTGGCCGCCGGGCAGCACCTGGTGGCCCCGCTGGTCCTGGTGGCCGACCAAGCCTGAGCTGTGCCCCTCGGACCTGCTGTACCCCGTGTCCCCCTCCTCCTCCTTTCTTTCTTTCTTTCTTTCTTTCTTTCACCCCCACCCCAAAACCCCTCCGTTTCTGGCTAGCGACAAGATCAGGACTCGTCCCTGTGGCTGGTTTCCAAGGTTTTGCTGATCTTGTAGGTCTGGGGGTGGGAGGGTTTGTTTAAGACCTTTTTATTTTTTAAGGTATTAAATCAAGCGTGAGGTTGCTTCACCCAGGGCACACTCAAGGACATCTGACAGACACACGGACTTTTGTTTCCCGACTCTTGGTTTCTCCTCTGACATTTTTTTGCCCCCCCCCCATCTTCCCCCTCCCTCCCCGACACCAAAGGACTCTTTGTATCCGCGGCTGCTTTGACGATTTCAGCTCATTTCATACTGTGAACAAAAGACCCTCGGTCGCGTTTTCAACAACGGGAGTCGCGTTTTAACCTCGTCCCTCCCCTCGGAGCTGCAGGTCTTTCTCCGAAAGTTGGGGTAGATCCCACAAACCGCCCCCCACCCCGTCCGGGGGGGGTCAGAGAGACACCTCCCGGCTGCGGGGATCCCCTCCGTCCCATGCTCGGGGGTGTCCCCGGCAGCGCTTTGGGGGGACGCGGTGGGTGTTGTGCAGGGAACCACTGGGGCCGGAGAGAGACGGTGCCAGCGAGGGAGCAGCGCCCCGTCCCACCGAGCCGCCCTCTCTCCTCGGCAGCCCGTTTCCAGAATAAGCTATTCACCCCCTTTTTTCCTTTTTTTTTTTCTTTTTTCTTTTTTTTTCTTTTTTTCTTTTTTTAATGATTATTGTTGGTTTTAAACTGCTAGCTGTGCTTCTCTACAGGGCACGGAGAAATGTCTTCCTTTCCTCCCACGCTCCGGCCGGCGGCTCCCCGGGTGTAAGGTCAGAGCCGGGGGGGGGACACACACGGGCCGTGCTCCTGCACCGGGTCGGGTGCTGCACCCCTGTTTTCGGAGGGGCTGCTCGCCGGTGGCTGTGCCCTCGTGGAGGTACAAGGCGGAGATGAGGTCTCCAGGGTGGCTGGAGGAGCCAAAAAAACCCCCCCAGACTCTTCTGGGAATAGCAGGGAAAGCGAAAGACCCCCCCCCCCGAGGGTGTTGGGAGCTGGTGCAGGGTGGTGTGCCGTGGCGTGGCCTCAGGCTGGCCCTGAGGCTGCCGTGGCAGAGAGTTGGGGGACACAGAGGGTACCCCAGAGATGCCGGTGGGCGAGCGGCCGGGCTGGCAGCGGCACCCGAGGGCTACGGAGCAGGGATGTGGAGCTGGAAGGTTTGGGGTCCGAGCAGTAGCGCCTGGGTGATGCAGGGTCTGATGGGGCAGAGCTGGGCAAGTGTTCATGCGTGTGCGTCCGTGTTCATGTGTCTTCATGTGTGTTCATCCCTTCCCTTGAGCTTGCTTTGGGGAAGGGAGGGAACACTTATAGGGAAAGGACTCGGGATGCTGGATCGGGATGAGGCCCTCGGTTGGGTTGTGCCGCGTGGGGCTGGGTCTGTCTGGGCGAGTGGTGCCCACACCGGGTCTCCAGCTCCCCCCAAACCCCCCCTCGCCACGCAGCAACCCTCCGCTCCCCGCCATGGATGGTGCCACCGAGCTGTACCCACTGCTGTCCCCGGGCCAGCGTGCCGGGAGGGAGGGTGCCCCCTTCCTTCGCCATCTCCCCTCCCTTCCAGAACTCATTGCTTTGAGCTATTTTGGAAAAGCAGCCCCGGCCCGTGGCGTGTGCCGGTGACAGCGTTGGGAGCTTGCTTGGAGCTGGGGAAGAGACTTCCCCGGGTCTTCAGCTGAAGATAGTCCCTGTCTCTGGGCGGGGAGCGGTGGTGGTGGTGGGGAATTCTCCTTTTTATTTTAAGACTGCTGACAGCAATACTATGCAATATACGTTGGGGTTTTTTTTTGTTTCAGGGAGGTGTGTGTGAGTTATCTCGGGTGTTGATGGAGTTTGGGGCAGGGACTGTCTTTTCTCACCCCTCCCGGCCCTTCTGCCGAGCGGCATCGGTGGGTCGGGGAGGGTGACTCCCCCCCAAAAACCACCTCACACCCGCGATCTGCCCTCTCCCCCGGTGCCCCCGGTCCCATCGCACGGGGTGGGGAGGGGAGACACACACACACACACCCCCCCCCCACGCAGGCACCGGGCCACCCCGGAGAGGCCTCCTTTAAAGGAAAAGAGGAAAAAAAAAAAAATAATAATAATCCATCTTGATTGTACATTGTTACTTTTTATAGCTTATTTTGTTTTATCAGTTGTAGATAATTCCTTGTTGTCTTATATTAAGAAATACTTGAATGACGTACAGTGCGCGATGCCTTGAGCTGGTGTTGTGAGAGCTGTTGGTAACGCTGCACGCCGCAGCCTTTTTTCTTTTTTTTTTTTTTTTTTTTTTAAAGAAAAGAAGAAAAAAAAAATGGTGGGAAGGGGATGGCAGGGGGATGTCTCTGAATTTTTTTTTTTTTTTTGCCCCCTGTGCTTTTATTGGCAAATTGAGTTTCCCCCTCTTCCCACACGTAAGACCTATCTCTTTTATATACATATATATATATAAGGACACACACGCTCTTCTTGATGGCTGGCACGTGGCCGGGGTGACCTGTGCTCTGTGGGGACATCGTCCCCGTGGGTGTCCTCGGCCGGGGATGCCGGCGGGTGCTGCGGGTGTTTGCATCCAGGGGATGGACGTGCCGGTGGGGGCATCCGAGCTCTTTGAAGGTGGCTCGGCCCAGGTTTGGCGTCGCGTTTTGGCTCGGAGGGGGTGTGGGTCGGTTTGACTGTGGACCCGGCACTCGGGGAGGGGGGGGGGGGGGGATCCATGTTGGTGGGATGGTGAGCCCCCAGCAGCTGGGGGGGGGGTGTCTGTGTGTTTTTAGAGGATCCTTAAATGCCTCTAGAGGGGGGGGATAGACTCTGAGACATCTCTAGCAGTGATGGGCACCCATGGGTGCCTCGGCAGGGCTCGGCACAGCACCGGCCTGGCTGGGGAGATGCTGGTGCCGGGGGTGGCCGTCCCCTCCCCACTGCCAGCACCTCCCCCGGGGTGGCTTCCAGACAGATGCTTCCCAACCTACGCTCCAGCACCAGCAAACCCCTCTCGCCAACACCCTTCTGCCTCCTCTTCCTCCTTCAAAGCCTTTCCCTGCCCCCCAGAGCATCTGTCTTGGAAACCAACTTCAAAAAGACTTTTCTTTCTTTTATTTTTTCTTTTAAGCTGGAAATTTTAAGTGTTTTGGCTTCCTCTCCTTCCCCCCCACCCTTCCTTCGGCCGACTAACTCGACTTAGAACTGGTTAGAAATGTTTACTGTGAAGCTAACTCTTTTTTTTAATCAGAACAGGAGAAACTTTCTCCTCTTTACAATTGATGAAGACTGCCAAAGCTGGTTCGACAAGAGTCACGTTAACGCACTGTTGGTTTGTACAATGGCAGTCTCCGCTGGGGGGCTGGCTGGGAAATAAAAAGTGAAAATTAAAAAAAAACAAAAAAAAAACAAAAAAAACCAAAACAAAACACCAAACAAAAAAAAAAACAACAAAAAAAACAAAAACAAACAAAAAAAACCACAAAAAAGGAAAAAAAAACAACAAAACACAAAAACAAGCACTTTACTGTATGTACCAGGTGAACTGATACAGCTGAATTGAAGTTTTCCTTTATAACAATTGTTGATGCCAGAATTTTGTATTCTGTTTTGTAAGAATTTAATAAAAATGCATTGAGACCTATGTGGCTGTGGGGAGGCTGGGCAGTGTGGGGCCGGCACCCCCTGCCGTGGGGCGTGTGAGGAGGGAAGCGCTCCATCCAAGGGCTCTTCCCTGGTCATCCTTCCCAGTCCTGTGCTGGTCCCAGGGTGGGTTGGGGGGGGTGGTGCTGAGCTTGGAGCTGGAGCGGGCAGGTTGGGATGCCAGGAATCGGGGCTGGCAGTGGTTCCGGCCCTGACTCACTTTTCCCAGGGGGGTGGTGTGATCCGGCCAATCCCCAAACGGGGATGGAGAGTCACGGTGCGGCACCGCGCTCTGCCAGCCGCAAACAGTGACACTGAGGCTGCTCTCAGAAACACCCTGGCCCATTTTCCACACACCCCCCACCCCATCTGTCAAGTTGTGGAGGGGTGTCGCGGATGGAAATACTATAATTCCGCAGCGATTCAAAACTTATTAATGATTTGAGGTAGATCAAGGGGTTGAATTTTAGCAGCACTTAATTATTAACCGACTTAAAGATTTAGAGAGTGATTTAATGAAATAATTGAAAGGTGACTTAATTACAAATTTGAAGATGCCAAGATTTGTACCAACAGACTATAAAGTATCCCAAATCCTTACATACACCTGTGAGCAAAAGCATCTATTTCAAATTAATACACATAAGCAAAAACATAAGCACTCACGCACGGGTCTCTAACTGCTGGGATCAAAGATTCCCTCAGTAGTGGGTGACTCTTGAGTTGATGGGTCACCTTTTGGCTCCTACAAATGGAAGGACATCCGCATCCATAAAAACTCATGTCTCTATCAGAAGTATAAAGGTGGACATATGGATGAAAAAGCATATAGTTAAAAAAATACCCTTTTCCCAAGTTTAGAGTAAATACTCACAGCGCATCGGCATTCCTCAACAGGCGGTAATGGCAACTGGAGAGGAGTTGACTCACCCTGGGCTTCTAACCCTGGAGGTGTCATCCTGAGCGGCTCCTGGCCCAGGGGAGGTGCTGGCCACAGCCCACGGCCAGCCAGGAGGGCTCCGAGGGTCTCGCTAGAGTGGCTCCTTAAAGGATCCAAGATAGTTGATTTCTGTCAGGTACTTCTCCGCTCTGGCCCAGCTCGGACAATGGAATAATCTGATACTTGCTACCGGTTTACACAAGCCCAGAACTCGCTAGATCTTGGGGTCCTGGTATCCCCAGTTCTGTGGCCACGATCCATACATTGTCAGCAGTGATTGATTATTATTTTTCAGATGGTAGGAGCCATGGGAACTGGGAATGCTAAGGGGGGTCCCACAGTGTTCTGGTCCGTTGCTCTCCACCTTCTCTTTCTCTCACGGTGGACCATGATGTTCTGGCCTGTTGTATTATTATGTAGTCCAGGTGGGGAGGAAATTGTGCCAAGTACTGAGGGGCCTTGAGGTTTCCCCTTCAAGGGGGAAACTGAGGCACAAGGCGAGTATGTGGTGGGGATATGGGCAGCAGCAGGGACTGGAGGCTGGTGATCAGGATGTGGGAGAAGGGCCTGCAGAAGCCCTGCTGTGCTTTCTTCCCTGGGCAGGGAAGACCTTGTTTAATATATATATATATTTTTAATATATTTTAATCTTTAAGGTACTTTCTGGCCTAAGTAAGTTTTCTAGCCCTGCTGCGAGATGAAGCTCTGAGCCCTCTGGATGCCATTGCCGTGGGTGGTAGGGACGCCCCACCAGCACTGCTGTCCCAGCAGACCCCCAGTTCTGAGGACAGCTTCCCAGTTGCTGCTGCCCTCGGCTCCGCACGCTGGCGAGGGTGGCTCTGAGCCGAGAAAGCCCAACAGCAGCTCGCTGCTGAGAATTCCTTGCTCACCGCTTGATAAATGGCACCGCTGCTCCCTGCAGCAGCCGGATGCAGGCAGAGTCTCCCCTTCCAGGCTGCTCCGGGATGGTGGCACCAGAACTGAGGTCCCCTGGATGCAGAGGATGAGAAGAGCATGTCCCATCCCACTGCACTGTCCCAGCCTCTGTTCAACAAAGGTCCTGTGCCTGTGGCCACCATATCACACCCTTGGACATTTTAGGAGCATCCAGCTCTTCGTTCTCCTTTTCCTCCTCCCTTGTGTATCCTGCTCTCCTTCTCCTCTTGCATGTTGTCTCACCTGCCCTTGGGCCCTCTGCTGTCTTCTCCAGAAACCTTTCCTCTCCTGCTCTTTGCTCATGGCTTGTCCTGCAGCCGATCAACCTTCCAAGGCGCTGGGTGGATCTCAGGTGTCAAAGGGCTCTTTGTTGCAGAGGCTGGTTTAGGTTTTAATCTGTAAAATTTCTTCACGTGGTCCCTCTTCCTCCCCATCCCTGGCTTCACCACCCTCAGAAAGTGCCTGGTGGTTGGAAACCATCTCAAGAGCACGTGCGGAGAAGGGCAGCTCTGAAAATAAACCGATGCTGGGTTAAAATAACCTGCGCTTCTCTGGTGCTTGAGCATCGGCCTAAAATAGGTTCCCCCGCTGGGATAAGGGGCTAAAAATAAGTCTGAGGTGATTTGCGTCAGAGAAAAGCCCCGTAGCAGGAGCAGCGGCAATGCCACCCATGCTGGCTTGGTGGCACCGTGAGAGCGAAGGGGCTACTGCAGAGGCACCGGGGTGGCCCGGGTGACGTAGCGGGTCAGTTGGGCTTTGGGTGACGTGGTGGCAGCTCTCCAGTTCGCAGGATTTAATTGAGCCATCAGGTCACAATTGGATACCAGCAGCCACAAGACTTGGGTGGGCAGTGGGGGTCTCACCTGGCTTTGGCACAGGGCACCGAGGGTGGGCAAGCGGGCTGGTAAAGTGTCTTCAGCATTTTGGGGCTAAGCCTGGCTACATTGGTGACGGGACACAAGCTGGATGATTAACCAATGTTTTGATGCACTATTGGCTAAAAAAAAACCACCCTTGAAGCGAGGAATGTGCATTCCCTCAGTCCCAGACTGCTCTCCTAAAGGGTCAGTGAGCCCTAAATCCCACTGGGCATGCGGAGAGGAAAGGCCTGAAGTGATCAAAAACAGGTTTAATTTTTTCCTTTTTGTGCTTTTAAAATGTTTATGGGATGGGACAGAGAAGGAAAAAAAAAATCACTGTGCATTTTGTGGTGAATCCCCACCCCTGTCCAGGCGACCAACACAAATCAATTTGGGGTAGGTTTTTTTGGTAGAATGTGCCATTTTGGTGTCATTTTTGTGGCTGGGGTGCAGGTTCTCCCTCTGTGGCCATCCCAGGGAGCAACATATGCCCTGGCAGCTCCCGGGTCCGGCCCTGCCCGTGCTGCCCGCAGTCAGTCACTGCTCCAGAACACCCTGCGACAGGCTGGTCCCTCTGCACCAGGGCAAGCCTTGGTGGCACCACATGGCACTGCCACCTCCACCACCGGCTGGAAAAGGCCTTGATCAGTCTGGTGTTTGTGGACTCGGGTGGTGAAGTGTGGCTTTTGGAGAGCCACAGGGTGCAGGTTCAGCTTTCCCGCAGGATTTCAGCTCCTGGTGGAATTACACAGGCCCTGGGAGCTGCAGTCGGTCAGCGGGAGCGAAGCAGCGTTGGGTTTTCCCAAAGCCCAGGACGGTATCTCCGGCTGTGCTTCTCACAGACTCCGCTGCTGCCTGTGGCTGGAGTGGGTCATGGGCCTTGCGCTTCATCTTCTCACCTGGCTGAATATTTAAATAAAAGTTTATTGCTAAAGGATGGGGTTTGGCAAGTCCCGTTGTAGCTGTCCTCCGGCTGACACCCAAGATGTGTCTGTCTTTGCACAGTCCTCCTCGGAGCTTCATTTCATCTTAACGTAACTCCTTTGAGCTGAGCTGCTGAGTCAGGTATGAGCTACCTCTGCCTTGCCTTCCCAGCTTTTGCTTGGAATATATACTCCAAATGCATTGTTTTGCCTCTACGCGGTAAAGAAAGGCCTGGTATCCTCTGCCATCGAACGCTGAGCGCTCCGGTCCCACCAGGTTCATTCCAGCTGCTCGTATCTCACAACCAAGACCCTTTATTTCCAGACCTATAATTGCCTTCATCTAACACCAACTGACTCGCGCCGATTCCCCCGCCCAGAGGCAGCGCTGTGGTTGGGCTTTTTATCATCTTGCGATTACCCCAGCTAAAATAGCGCTGCCTTTTGCTGAGTGCCTGATTTGTGAAGAAATCTGTTGGCTATCAGCTCCAGAAATAACGGCGCTGTGCCATTTTTAGGAGCGTTTGTTCTCAGATTTATTTTGGGGATGTTAAAAGCCTCCCATACAGCACTATTCCTCGACTGTATTTCTTTTGTCCAATACACACCGATCGCTGCTGTGTTGGTCTGGGGACACTGTAGCAAACACCCTGCCCCATCCCACAGAGCCAAGGTGACAGTGTCCCACGCAGATTTCCGCGCTCTCCGTGTTATCCCTTCTTGTTCCTTCACACGGGGCCCGAGTTGAGCCTCTGGCTACTGCCACTATACGAATCATCCTGCTTTATGTCACCCTGTGCCCAGTAAGTAGGATCTGTCTAACAAGCTGTGGCAGGGCCAGCACGGTGAAGGGTGGTGGCGCCGGGGAGATCGGCGTTGAATTGGGAGGGATCACAACGCTGTACCACTCGCTGGAGCCCGCGTCAGCCACAGGGCTCTGGTGGGCATCAAATCTCCTCCCCGCGTGAGGATACATCCTCCTTGGCAGGCACAGCAAGCCCTTGGAGACACTGCTGTTTCTCAAGAATGGCCCAGCTGTGGATCTGCTGGGATTTGGGAGCAGGGAACGCTGTGGTGGAGATGCTTTGGCCTCCACTATCTTCATCCCCACCAGCATGGGTTGGGCTGGATGTTCCTGCACCTCCTAGGCAGGGCAGGGGCCTCTTGATGACCTTCCCAGTGGCACTCCTGGAGCTGAAAGTCTGTGGGACCATCCAGCTGGTACCCGCCTGCCCTGGGACCAGGCTCTGAAATGGGACCTGCCAGATAAAATAAATAAATAAATAAATAAATAAAATAAATAAATGGGAAGCATCAAACCGCCCAGCCGCCCAGTTGGGCGCAGGCAGCAGTCTTTAGCTCCCTCTAATGTTTACGGCCCGAATGAAGCACCCGAAAGCTGAACGGGACTGAGCAGGGACCGGGCAGGCGTCCAGATATCACGTTTGTGAGTAAAAAGTGTGATGCTAAAACACATGGAAGCAGCTTGGCCAGCCAAGGGGGTGTGAGTGCTCAATGTGCTCAGCAAATGGCGTGAAAGACAAAAGGATGCAGTGTTTTTAAAAGAGAATACACCTGTATTTAGCGCTTGGTTTTTACTAATTTAAGAAAGATTTCACAGGAAAAAGAACTGCTCCTCTAAAGGCTCCTACTCATTCCTGTGTGCACAGACAGACACCAGAAGGGACTATTAGGACGGCCACCTCTGAACCCCAGCATAGCTGTGGCTACAGGAGCTTCCCAAACTCATCCACGTGAAGGGTAACACAGCTTTAAAAAATGCAGCAGAAAGCTGCCAGCACGTAAGGCAGCAGAAACAGGTATTTGGTAACATGATACAAAACCAAGTCGGAAGCTCTCGATCAAGATCAGTGGTGTAACACCACTGCCACGACGTGCCACGGCAGCGCCTGGCCACAGCGGTTCATCGGTGAGATCCCTGAGCTACACAAGGGTCTGGAGGCTTTGAATCAATATAAATAGCACGTCTTCGTGTATTACAGAAATGCAAAGGCACAGAAAACAGAAAGGGCAGACAGGACATCTCCTCGCTGAATCAAGGACCACACGTTTGCTCCCGAGTGCACCTCTGAGAGCTGAACACAGATCAGGGGACGGATAACAGAGAAAGGGGGAATGTAATTACCCCGTGAAGAATAAATCACTTTAACGGTTCAGTTCCTGAGATCACAGGAAGGCAGAGGCACAGCCTCTTAATTAATCTTCTTTTCAGATTCCTCCTGACTGCCACCCCCCTGCCATTTTCCACCTCACGCTGGCTAGTGAGATGGCCATCGGTGGGGACCCACTGGCCAGTGCCTTTCTGCTGGGCAGATCTCGCAGGAGCTCGGTGGCAGCAGGGCATGACCAGACCAGGGATCAGACCAGAGCGGATCAGCGTGTCCCCGAGGAGAGCTGCGGCTCCCTGCTATGTGCAGGGTAATACCCACGGTGCTCCTGGAAAGGTGATGCTCCAGGCCTGGTGACACCAGTGGTGGCCTCTCACTCTGACCTGATTATTCTGAGGCACAATCAGGGTGTCTTGGGGATGGCGGAGGCTTGGGTCTGTGCTTTAGAGGAAAGGCTGGTTTGTCAGAGCGGGAAGGGAGCGAGCCGTGTCCCCTCCACATCCCCCCATGCCCCTGCCTCCCGCACCGGGGCTGCCCTCTTTCACCCCCTGACTGCCCCTCCCCACGGCCCAAACCTCCCCCCAGTACAGACCCCCTTCATCACCACAACCCTCACTCTCCCCTCCATGAATTGCTCCCCCCACCCCTCATCCCCCACCAGAATGACCCTCCTCGTGGCATTGCCCCTTCATCCCCCAAACTGCCCTTCAGGGATCGCCCCCTCATCCTCCTCAGAGATGTCCCCTCTTTCCCCTCAGGGATCACCCCTCATTCCTCTCAGGAATAACCCCCTCAGGGATCCCCCAAAAATGCTCATCATGGATTGCCCTCTTGCTCCCCAGAGCTGCCCCTCAGGGATCACCCATCCTTGGAGATGGCCCCTCTTTACCCTCAGGGATCACTCCCTCATCCCCCAAATCATCCCTCAGGGACTGCCCTCTCGCCCTCCAGGGTAACGTCCACCTCATCCCACAAAACTGCCCCTCAGGGATCGCCCCTCATCCTCCTCAGGGATTGCCCCTTCGGTGATCGTCCCCTCATCCCCCAAACTGCTCCTCAGGGATCGATGTCCCCTCTTTCCCCGCAGGGATCGCCCCCTCACCCCGCTCAGGGATGGCCCCGCTCCCCTCACGTCTCCGCACCCCGGCCCCGCCCGCCCGCCGCCCCACGCCTTCTCCCCGCCCCGCCGCCGCCGCTGCCGCCGCTCCCCCCCTGGACCGGCCGGCGGCGGCGCCGCGCCGTGCCCCATGCGCCGCTGCTGCCCGGCTCTCTGCATCGCCACCGGCCCCGCCAGCCGCCGCCCCGCCGCCGCCCGCCCCGCCACCGCCACCGCCGCCATCGCCATCGCCGCCCCCCTCCCTCCCGCCGCCGCCGCCGCCTCCGCCGCCGCCGCCGTGTCCCGCCCGCCGCTCCTGGTGCTGGTGCTGCTGCAGCGCCGCCCCGCGCCGCGCTCTCCTGCGCCTCCGCCGCACAAGATGGCGGCCGGTGGGAGCGGCGGGGGCCCCGGGGGCCTCTCCTCCTCCTGCCCGCAGCCGCCGCCGCCGCCGCCGGGCAACGGTGCCTCCGCCGCCGCCTGCACCAACGGCGCTCCCCCTTCGCCTCCCGGCCTCACCTACAACCAGTGCGGCGCCGCCAACCCGGCGGCCAGCGGCGGCGCGGGGGGCCCGGCGGCGGCGGCGGCGGCGGCTGTGGGGGCGGCGGGGGCCGGCGGGGGGGCGGGCGGCCCCGGCGGGGCGCTGCAGCGGGAGCCGGTCTATAACTGGCAGGCGACGAAGCCGACGGTGCAGGAGCGGTTCGCCTTCCTCTTCAACAACGAGGTGCTCAGCGACGTCCACTTCCTGGTGGGGAAGGGCCGCGGCTCCCAGCGCATCCCGGCGCACAGGTGGGCCCCGCCGGGGGGGGGAACGTGGGGTGCCCCACGCGTGGGGACGCGGGTGGCTGATGTGGGTTGTGGGGGACAGGCGGGCCGTGGGGCCCTGTGGTGGCCTGGCCAGGCCGTGGGGGGTGGTGGCCCGTAGGCCGTGCTGGTGGCCCTGTGAGGTGGTCGAGGGTCCCGGGCCTCTGGCCAGGCCGTGGGTTTGCTGTGGGGTGCCTGGGGGTCCCCCTGCACGTCTTGAGGGGGGGTGACAGGATTTGGGGTTCTGCGCCTCCCTCGTGAAAGGAGAAAGGGGGTTCAGGTAACTTCACCCCGCGTTTTACCCGGAGCTCGGGGGGATGCGCGGGCTTGGCAAGGCCCCGCTCCGCTCCCGGCGGGACAGAGGGAGCTGCTGGCACCGGGGTCCAGAGCGTGGGTCCCCCGGGTTTGATCTGACATGTTGGGAGGTGACTTGGTCCATCATTGTCACCTCAGATCTCCCCCAGCCTTTGGATGGATGTCGTGTTTCTTCCTACGGTTGCCAGCCTGGGCGACGGGGTCCAGCTTTCGGCTGGGGGTGATTTCCCTGGAGGGTGGGTGCGATTGGGGCAACGCTGAGGGGAAAAACCCCAAATCTCTGGGTCTTGCTCATAATCAATCCTTGGTTTTGTGGGTGGTGGAGGAGACAAGAATAGTCTCCGAGGCTGCCTGATCTCTGCCGACAGATGCAGGGATCGGTGAGAGCATTGGGGATGGAAAGGAAAGAGCGATGATTTGAAAAGCCAAATTTCTGCCACGACGTTTTCTTTTAAAAATAACCTTTATTGAGTCTTCTCTGAACCCCTGTATTTTGGGGGGTAACCCACTACTGTAAAACAAGCCCCACGATCCTGGAAGAGCTGTGCTGAGAATGACATCTGGGCATGTGGGAACCGGTGGAGGTTACATTTAAGGCCAAGCTGCCATTTAAGAGTTTGCAGCTCTGAGCTGCTCGGAATCGCCTTCACCTGGAAAACGCAAACCCGAGGTGGCCGATTGACGTTCGGCTGATTCTTGGGGCAGCTCCGGTGGATCGATGTGTGTCACTGGCAACCCACTGCTCAGGAAAGGGCCCCCAGGCTGCTCGGCTCCACCGACAGCAAAGGCAAGAGCCTTTCGCTCAGAGACGGGACCTGCTTTAATTGGGGTGGGGGAAAGCTAATTGGCGTCCTGAGCGCTTGGCAAAGGGAGCCCGCTCCAAACTATTTCAAACTATCGCTTTTCTCATAAGTGCTCGCGTTCCTGGAAGTTTCCCCTTCAGATTTCCTTTTCTCCCCCTTTCTGAACGAAACACGCTTGTTCTAGGTTGGTTTGAGCATTCAGGGTGTCAGTTCTGTTCTTTTATAATTTGAAGCTTAATTAGTATTTGAGGAAGCTTGTCCCTGTCCTGAGAACTAGGCTTGCTAGGTGGGGAGGGGCAATGTTCAGCCCAGAAATAAATGGAAAATAAATGAAGCTTTAAAAAAAAATAGCCCCAAAGTGAAATGCTGCTTAATTGCTCTGAAATCCATCTGGTGCTCTGGGTGGTAAAGATAGAATACAGTGTGTCATGCCATGACATCCCACTTAAGGATTATATAGATTTTTAGTAAAACTTGCCTGTATGATATTACAGTTGGGATATCCTGATGATTCATGAAGTACCGTGGTTATTTCAGAAACAGAGAGCTTAAAATAAAACCACCCAGACCCCTTCTGTGCTCGGTTCTCCCACAGCAGCCTGACAGCAGAAGATACTTTGCGCTGGAATAGAGTCGCAGAGCAACGATGAATTTTAATTTGAGAGGTGCTGTATTGCTCCAGCGACCAGGGGCAGATGTTTGTACTTTGGTGCTAGGTGTGTGAAATAGCACACCGTTAGCAGGTAAGTATTTCCATAGCCTGGTTAAATTTTCAGACCAGGCCAGATATGAAGCGTGGCTGCAGTAGGAGCACGTCTTAAATAGGGTTCTTGGACCTGGTGGTGGTGCCTTGAGGAGCAGTCTGCAATATCTTGCTTGTCACCTTGGATATGGTTGTGTGGAGTGTTGGAAATCGCTGGTTTTGGCGGCAAACTGGTTGGCATGAGTAATCTGCGAGTTGCAGTCCTGCGGGAGCTGGAGGTGATAGTGCAGCTGCCCCCTGGTCGGGCTCCTCAGGAAGGAGCAGAGGTGGAGTATTCTAGGTTTGAGGTAGATAAATGGCATATATGCTGGGTGATCACAGGTGTTGTCGTCCACGTGTTGTGGTGGTGCTGGGAGGAGGTTTCTGAGAGTGAGATAGCTGTAGGTTCAGGTGTGTTTCTAAGAGAGTCTGGCAGGTTCAGTTCGTATAAAGCCGTAGAAGCGGACAATAGATATCTCACATGGCAACTAAGAGCAAACATTCATTTTGCGTGTGAAAGCCCTCTTTGTAGATAAACGGCATCAGTGGCTGTGCTGGGTTTGAAGATTTGTCAGTCCAAGCAGCTGTGCTGTGGAGCCCTGAGAAGATCAGACATTTTCCACCTTCAGGAGGCTCCAGACCCCATGGAAGTTGCTTGTCTACCCTGGAGCAAGCTTAGTCCCTGAGCCTTCAGCTTGTTCCCTGTTGCTGCTGAATCAGCCATGAAGAAGATGGAACAGCCTTAAGCTTTTTTCTGATGTCAAGGCCAATAAACGCCGGACCGAGCAGGCTGCCTCGAAGTTTCACGATGCCAACGTGGCCAAGGTCAACACATTGATTAGGCCCAGCAGTAAGAGGGAAGGTTTTTTTTCTGTCTTTTGCCAGATCTGCTTCAGGGAGCACAACATCAATGACACTAGAAACTTCTAAACCTCATCAGCCAGCAGTTGCATGGGTGTGATAATTGAGCTTGTTAATTGGCCAGAAGACACGGCCCAAAAGGGAACAGGGCAAGCGTGTGGCAATGCCCCTGTGTGTACTCCAGCCTGGGGGATCTGCAGCTTGGGGACAGTCTGAGTAGGTTTTTGACTGCTGTTTCCAGGCACCTCTCTTCTGGCCTCATCCTCTCTTTTCTGCCGTGTCCCGTGCCAAGGTGTCCCAGTGCTCGACTCCTGGGGCTGCATCCGAAGGGCTTCTCCTGGGGGTCTTGGAACCTGCCTCCTTCTTGTTCCACCTGGTGTCTCTGGTCCTTGCGCTGAAGGATGCAGCAAGCAAACCATCATCGTTCATTAGCTTCTCATCACCTACGGTTTCACTGAGCTCCAGCAAATCACGTGTTGCTCTGTTCCTCTGCCAGCTCTTCAGGAGTAGATATTTTAAGATTTCTCCGCAGTGGAGCGGATGGAGGAGGGAGGTGGTGTGCAGCGGTGGGATAGTCGTGGTTCTCCAGTGGTTTATTTTATTATTGCCATTACCATAGTGCCTGGAAAGGGAGCAGGGCTGTTGGGTGCACAAATTAAACTCGGTGACAGGTGGAGATGCCAAGGTGAACAGGGAAGTGGTGAAAATTGATGGGTAGGAAGGTATCAGTAGCGCAATGAAAGACGTTTTCTTGCAGGCCTTCAAAAGCCTTCGGAGTCAACTTTGGATCCTCGTGAAGACAAATCAAATTATTAACCTCATGGAAGTTCCTGTGACTTATTGCTGAAAGTCAGTTCACTTTGATTCTTAACACATACAGAGGGAACGATGAGACATCAAGCGTTGCTCTCTTAGTTCTTTCGCTCCGCTTCTGCTCGTTTCTCTGCATCTTTTCAGTGCTCTGCTTTATTTTGTCCATCGTACTGGTTGAATTCTTCCTCTGACAGAGGAACGCTATGCTGGGCTTAGGGTACCTGCATTTCCCTTTTGAGAGCCGCATGTTTGCATCAGGCGGTGCTCCCTGGGGTTAGGAGAGAGGCTCGCCGTGCCCTGGTCGCTACAGCGCTTCAGAAAATCGGAGGGGAAAACAAAAGCAAACCCCGTTACTCTGCCAGTTTGGCTTAATAGTTGTGTTTCTCCCGTCTGAAACAAACCCCATTTCTTCCTTTTGCAGACCCCAGCGGTTGGGGGAAGCTGTTAGACTGCGTAGGAGAAACGGTGCACGTCGCCGCTTTTCCTGGGGTGTCTTTAGAGTAGCTTTAAGGGTTCTTTTTAGCAAGAGGAAGAAGACACCGTGAAGACAGAGGGATTTTCTTAATTGTGTTCCTTTAATGTTTTAAGGAAACTTACACAGGACTTCGAATTTTATCTCTGGCACCTACTGGGATCCCTTTTGGGCTCAACAATTTAAAAAAATCAGGCTGACTTGTCCCTGAGTGAAATGGAAGCAAAAATGTGAGATGATTTTTTTTTTTTTTTTAAATTAATGCCCTTTTCAAATTGTTTTTGAAGGCTGTCCGCTCCTCGAGGATGCATACCCAGAGATAACGCCTGCGATTGTCTCGCCACCATCACTGCTTCTGTAGGAACAAGGATTTTTGTTTCATCTGGCCATTCCAGTATTGTGAACGGGGGTTTATTATTTGTTCTTGACGTTTTTCTTCAGAATTATTTGATAGAAATAGACGTGTGTGTACTTGTTTGGTTTTTTCTTTTTTTAAATCACTGTGGTTTGTCCCTAGTTCTCTTTAACCGCTCAGAAACAATACAGCCCGGCTTGTCAGCCCAACAGTCTGTCAAGGCAAACAAGCCTGGCACGTCCACGGTGCTTCGCTCTGTAGTGTCTGTGGAAGGCCCCCTCTGGATGGGAGGGGAGCAAAAAGTGAGAAGATGAAAAATTCTGTTTAAAAAGAAAAGGAAAAGGCTTCTGTGTCGCTTCCTACTGGGGAAAATCGAACTGAAATTCCCCTCTAGTGATGGGATTTCCTTGGGGTCCGACTACTGGAGGTTTCTGTCTTGTGCTTTCTGTCCTGTGGGATTTTCTGCCTGCAGTTCCCGGTGCCTCTCTCTGCCCAAACAGCAAACTGCAGCAAACTCCTCTGCGGCGAGAGCCCCTGAATTTTCCAGCTTCTTCCTTTTTACAGTTGGTTGGAGAAGTGGTTGCAGTAATCGCTTCTGCAGCCGGGTCTGCTCCGTTTCCCCACGCTGCTGAGCTGTGACCTGCGTGACCTGCGCTGTATTTTGATTGCAGACACCGGGAACAAGGTTGCTTTACTGGGAAAAACTCATGTCTGCGTTTTCAAACAGTGAAAGTTCTCAAAATGGCTTTTCTAAGGTGTAAGGCAGGTACAGCAGCTTAAATATACACGGGCCCCGCAGCCCGGGTCTGTGCCTCCTCCTAAAACAGGAGTTGGTGTTTATCAGTGAGGGAAATCATGTTGTTTATGTGGGAGCGCTGGAATATTATTTTCGGTCTCAAACCTGGTTTGTGGGAATTCTTTCTTCCTCTTTCTTTAGGGCCGATAACGTGCCTCTTGCCATTAATTACCACGTGAACTCACAGCAGTGTGAAAAGGGTTTGTGTGCACCTAGCAGTGCTAGCTTGCTTCAACTGAGATTTTCTCTGCCTTTTAGGCACGTTTTTCGTGGAAGGAGACAGCGGTGGGCCTGGGGAAGGTGGCTCCCGTGCTGGGTGCTGCAGGAGGTGCCGGTGTCCACAGCTCTCGGTGCAGTTTGCATGGTTTGAGAGCTTACTCCGCTGTCCCCAAGGATGTTGTCCTTGTGGCTGGGGAGAAGGGAGGAGGATGGGTTGTGTGTATCGACAAGTTTTCTGGGTTCTCAGTATGTGGCTGTGGGGGATTGCACCAAGACTCGAGCTCTGTTCAACGGAAGAACTTAAATTCCTTACCTTTGTTCTTTCTTAGCTTCTCAACCTCGTGAATGGTCTGTAGACTCCTACAAAGGCTTTGCAAAGCAGCTGTGTATATTCTGTTCCATGATGCACAAAACCTTGTCTTTGGGGAGCCATTACTGTGTTTATACTGGGACAGGCTCAGGGTGAAGCTGGTGTGTTTGCAGGAACCGAACAGAGAGCCCGACACTCCCTTCTGTTGCAAAACATTTTTGATTTAACGCTAGGAACGATTTGCTTTCCCTTGGGGGTGGCCTTGGGGAATAGCAACCGGCCTGGGATTTTGTTGGAAAGTGAATATGGTTTAATATAAGTTGTGTGTTTTATTATTTTTTTTTTTTTCTTTCTCGTTTGTTTTTTAATATTAGGTTTGTGCTGGCTGTGGGCAGCGCGGTCTTCGATGCCATGTTTAATGGTGGAATGGCCACAACTTCTACAGAGATTGAGCTGCCTGATGTGGAGCCGGCTGCCTTCCTAGCTCTGCTGAAGTAAGCTGCTTCTAGTCTACTGTGTAAATGGAATGAACAGATTTATTGTAGAGATGAAAATATATTTATAATGAAAGCGGCGAGCCATTTTGTGGAGTGGAGATCGTTAAGTTTCTAAATAAAACGCCTCTTTGTTGATCTGCTCGAGGGTGTTTAAATGCTGGGGTTAAATCCCTCTTTTCCTGGGGAAAAGTCTTGTGTGGCCGCTGCACAAAAACACCTGACTCGCTCTATGGTTTGGTTTAGCAATAGTTAAATGAATGTGCCCTCCTGCTGCTGATGTGCACTATGGGCAAAACTACATTGGATAGTTTATAATTTTGTAAATATGTAGTTCTATATAGTTACACCATGCAAATGCAGCAACAGGGAGGTGTTCCTGTTGGCAGTTGGAGTAAGTACACATGGTGGCCCTTGTAGTTGTTGATAAACTCGTTGGCTCATGAATTCTTGTTCAAGAATTGATTTGATTTGATGGAAATGCTATTTGAGAGAAGTGGGGAAAAGCAATCCTCTTAAAGCTCTGAAAGCTACAAACACTTGGAGCTCATTTAGGTTATGGGCAAATGAACAAGTTGTAACAGGTAAGCAAGGGTGTGAAATCAGTGTCAGCCATTCCGTGTGGTATCTCCTGTTGTGTGTGTTTTATTCCTCTCCTGGAGAGCTGGTTTTGAATTTACATTTACAGCAAGTCTGCGTGCTGGGGGGAGGAGGAGGAAGGGGCTCTAGCATCCTATTCACCGATTTCTTTAAGCTCAGCTGGTGCCGTGTTACACCCAGCAGCGATCCTGGATGTACGCTGAAAAGTCATTGTCCCGTTTCTATAGGATTTCTGTAACCTACTTCCAGGGGTTCCCAGTCCTGTGCTCTTGACACGTTCCCTGCTTGCTTCCTATCGGGAGCGATGACTATATATAGCTTTGGCACACTTTTTGCTTTACCTTCAAAAAGCGCTCCGGTCATGACTGTGCTATCTTAGAAGATTTAAAAATTGATCTTTGCTACAATGAAAGACCAGAAATAATAGGGAGCCCTGAGCCCCCTCCCCTTTGGCTCGTTTTAAACCAGGCACCAGCACATGGGGAATCCCTCTAATTGGCGTATGACTGTCAGCCAGGTAAATCTCTCTGGAGCACAGAGCTAGTATCTATCTTTAAAACTTAGTAAGGCTAAAATATCGAGTGAGTTAGAGGAGAGTCATGTTGTTTCCCTGCCAGCGCTGAGATTTCAGCACTTGTATAAACAGTATGGTCATCTGAAAAGACTAAAGGGATGAGTTTAGGTGGATTTCAACAGAAACATACATATTTTGTGTAGGAGAACTTGTGTGGATTATCACGGTGCCTCTAAAGTTTGCAGTTAGGCTACAGTAGCCGTGCATGTGGTCCGGTGATACCTTAGATGCTTAAATCTGGAATCAAACTGTCGCTTTTAAAACGCTCGGAGCTTAAATGTGCCAAAGGAAGTTTGGGTGCTGTGTTCCAGTAGGAAGCTTACCAAGAACGTGGTGTGAACCTTCCTGGAGTAAAACCAGTCCCTCCAAACCCTGCTCTGCAGTGGCAGCTGATCCTTACATTTGTACTGGGATTGCTCCAAGCCATGACCTAATGCTGTGGGATCAGGAGCTTCTCAAGGGACAAAGTGCCCATCCTGAATGTTCAGCAGAAGGTCCCTTCTGGACACTAGATTGTGTTTGTGGGCTGATGGCCTTTAATACCTCTGCTGTAATTGCGTAAGAGATCCTTTATTATTATTATTTTCATGGTAACACAAAGAACAATTTTGCTTGTATGGGGTTATAATCTAAGTCTTCTTTTAAATTGATACTAGCTTTTTCACAGTTTGAGCCTCTCTTGTTACCCCTCAGCACACACTGTTTGGACTGTCGTAAAAATAAATACTAACGTAGTCAGTGCAGTAAACAAACTAGTTGTTTTTAGAGCAACTGTGTTCTTTTAATCTTGCAATAAAAAGGATTATTTAGTGAAAATAGGACTGGTGAAAGGATGTGTGCAAAATACATTCATGAGCCTGTGGCTTGATGCTGTTATTAACAGATGCTCTAGAGAGGCACAAAAGCCTGCTTTCAGCAGCGAGGAGAGCGCTTCCCTCCCTCTGAATCCCTGTTTGTGCTTCCCGGAATTGCATCTTGGCCCTCTCTGGCTGGAGGACCAGGAGCTTCACTGCAAGTCCCTCCAGACAGGGACACTGCCTGGCTCTGTCCCTGCTGCTGCATGAAGCCTCCAGGAACGGTGGCCATGTGACATGTTGCTGTGTCCCCTTAGGAGAAACGCAGGAGAAGACATTGCTGGAGTTTCCAGAATGTCCCCTGGAATAGGAATGCCAGGCATAGTTAACACGCTTAATATTACGCCTCTGTGCTTTGTGCCTTTCAGATCCTGATTGGCAAACGCTCGACTGAGTAAAGGGAAAACAGTAAACAAAAACTCTGCATGGGATTAGGACTGACACCCAGTGTGTAACTGGTTTTACTGAGCTCAGCCTGTGGGTTCCTGCTGGCTCTGATCCGTGCGCTTGGGTACGAGAGGCTCCGTCAGGATTCCTATGGGGACCTTTGTTTTTCCACACGGTCTGAATGTCCTTCCTTGTTTTGGCCTAACAGTGAGGGCTGATGCTTTGCTCGCAGCGTGGCCGTCCTTGTTTTTCATTGCAATTAACTCTTGCTTTGTGCTGAAGTTACACCGTGTGCTGGACTTTACCATCTGTGTAACGAAATGAAACAGCTCCATGTATCAAGCAAAGAGACGAGGGGAAAGCAGGATATGGCTAAAACACCTCATCTGCAGTGGATTTATGTGTTTGAGCTGATTACTTCTGAAATAGTATGTAAAATAGAGCTTCTCTTCTGAAGTAGGCAGGCAGGATTGAATTTTTGTCCTTGTTTAGTCTAATCAAACAGCCAAAAATGTTAATTTTAAGGGGTGCACTTGGCCAGAGACCGGTCTAGGCTAGAGTAAGTGGCAGGATAAACAGCTAGCTGGTTGTGGGATGCTAGGCGGTTTGACGTGCTTCAGCAAATATTCCAGCTATTCCATTCATTAGAAGTTATACTATAAAGAGTGTGGGTTTAAAAAAAAAAAAAAAAAAAAAAGTTTCTCCTTGATAAACCAGCGTCAGTGGAAATGATGTGAAAACCATTCCATCTCTCAAAGTGTAGGAAATGGGGCCAGGGTGATGGGCAGACAAACGTGTTTTTTTATGAACTGCAAGGATTTTTACCCTGTTATCTTCTTGGCTTCACCAGAGCGATGTTTGTTTGCATGCTTTCAGATTTCTTTATTCAGATGAAGTTCAGATTGGACCGGAGACTGTTATGACAACACTTTACACAGCTAAAAAATATGCAGTTCCAGCCCTTGAAGCTCATTGCGTGGAGTTCCTGAAAAAAAACCTCCGAGCAGACAACGCGTTCATGCTGTTAACGCAGGTGAGTTTGCAGTCGTTTGCATTAAATTCCTTGAGTAATGGCTGTCACGATAGGAAAACTGAAGTCTTCGGAGTGTTACGGAGTTGAATTGTCCAAAATGGAGTGGTTCTGTGTCATTTTACATTCTTCCTTACGGGAGTCTAGTGTTGATGAGCAGGTTCTTACAAAGAACAATAAAATCCAGCAAATGTTGCTGCCTTTTCGGATGTGCTTTCCGTTGTGGTGTGGAGGCGACTCCTTCCATAGTGTGAGCTGGGGAAGAAATTAACAGGGTGGAAAAATTTCATCTGCCAAGAGGAAAAGTGAAAGGAGAGGATTTTTGCTTGTTCAGATTCAGGACTGATGTAATAAGCTCTCTCTGTTTGCTTCATCCAGCTGGTCAGATGTTCTTTGAAGGGCTTTTTTGCAATAGTTTCCCTGAACTGAGGGTGAAAGACAGAAAATGCAGCTTTTTCTTGAGTGCTTCAGTTTATTTTCCTAGGAGAGGAACGAAGCCTGTTCCAGCGGACCCTCCCGCTGTACTGAAGGCACACGAACGGGAGTTTCAGTGCAGCTGCTTTTCCTGACTCTTGGTGGGGCCGATTGCCCATCCTTGTGCCCCTCCGTCTGATCCGATCTCCTCCTTCTTCCGTGTGACTCTTCGAAGCAGCAAACTAGAAGCCGGTGTTTACAACTTCTGCTTATTTTGGAGAAGATCAGACTTTGCATGCAGGCTGATTAAATTAACATCATTATCCTTCCCATTTCTTCGCCCCGTCTTTTCTTTCTGGTCCCTGCCACCTTCTCTGCTGATGGTTGGTGACGTATCAGTGACTTCCACAGTGCTGTCACCTGTGTGTTGCCAGGGACACCCTGCTCTGGGTGGTGTGGGAACCAGAAACAAACAGGAATTGTGTGTGCGAGTTTCCTTCCTTTAGTGAATGGGCATCTGAGCTCTGGAGGAGTAGTTCTGATCAGCCAGCTCAGGAGAGCTGCTGTGATTCCACAGAGTCACAGAATGGTAGGGCTTGGAAGGGACCTTCGGAGATCATCTAGTCCAACCAAACAACATTTCTGGTGTTAAACAATCCTTGCAGAGGAGTTTTCACACTGCCCTAACTTGGGAACCAGTACACTGGGGTGGGCTGGCTCTGACGGGTGATCCTGCTTGCCCAGCATATCTGGGTGCTGCCTTCTGTCCTCCTTGTCAGGAGTACAAGCGTCTTTCAGGCTCTGACTGTAGATACCGCATCCCTGGCAGTGTCTGCACCAGCAGTTTTCACAGAAATTGAAGCAGCATTGGCCTGAAGCAGTCGCTGCTGAGCGCTTGGCTTGGTTGCTGTGATTAGGCGGGGTTTTTATTTGACTTTAAATAGTAATATCAAGTCCTCAAAGTAGTTCCATGTTCCATTGCTGTTGTAGACGCTTTGCTGCTAGAATTCAGCTATTGCTGCAAAATACCATATCCCTCTTTACACACCCTCTTTTTAACTCGTCCCTTTTCCACATTTTGTAAACGGGTGATGGCACTGCGGGGGGGAACCACACTGTGCTTCCCTGGGGAAGATTCCGGCCTTAAAAACTCTCCCTTGGGTGATGGTAGCCAGGTCTGCGCTCCCTCTTTGGTTGCAGCTCTCCCATTCCTTGGGTCTGGCAGCCTGCGGTCTGAAAGCTCAGGAGCTGTTATCCAGGAGCCGAGAAGAGCTCTTTCCTGTAGGCTGTGGTTTTGAAGAGGCATCTAACGCGAGCCATCGCCTGGTGTCAGCTTTGTGGTGGGGTTCTTTGTGCAGGGATTTCTGTGGCGTGCTACGTCTCCGCAACCTGACTTTGCAGCTTTGGCAAGGTAACTTCCTTAGAAGTCACAAAGGTCCTGCTTTGTCAAAAGAGGGAGGTGTTGCTAGTTTTTCAGATCTCAAAAACAAGATACTGCCTGGCACTCTTGTCAGCTGCACTGGGGCAGCTGAAATGCCAGATGGACAGGCTTTCCTGGTCCCTTTTGGTTGTGGCTTATCCATTACGACTAATTATCAGTGGTGATTCATATCTAGTTTATGTTCTAGTTACATAAACTAGATTTGTTCTAGTTTATGTAGTATATTGCAGTATATCAAGCCTCTAAAATGTTAGAGGCTGATGTTCTTTGGGGAACGTATCTGTATCTCGGGCTGCACGAGGCACCTTGCTTAATGGAGCTGTTCTCAAAATGCTCTCGGTTCTGGTCCTTCAGTGTGAAAATCAGCCTCTGTTTTCTGCTTTTGCTGTGACAAATTGACAATTTGTACGGTCAGTTACAGACCTGAGATGCATCTTGTACAAAACATTTCCCAACAGGCTTCAGATCGTGGACTTTTAAGATCGCAGAGCCCCAAACCTCCTTTGCGTCTATTGTTGCTGAATCCTGCTGGTCCAGCAACCGTGTCACTGACGGCGTTCCAAGCAACTGCAAACCTCTGGCAGAAATATCAGTGGCAAATAGCTCTCCTAATTGATTGTGCCTTGTAGCAAACCGTGATCCTCTTTCATGCCAGACCTACATGCAAATGTCACTTTGATCAACAAGGAAATAATAGCTTGCCTAAAGCCGCGGTGGGGGAGAACTCTGTGAGCGTAACGTTAAGTCCTTCACGTGTCAAAGGAGAAGCCACTACAGTAGTAACGTCTGAGTCAGTCGCAGCTCTTGGGTGCCAGGAGTGCGAGGCCCTGGCAGGTCTCCAACCCCGGAGCAGGCAATCCCTGCTGAGCTTCCCTGCTCCTGAGAAAATGGGGAGCTGTTTCAGTTCTCCACATTTGAGGTCTTGGCATCGAAGGTGGGCCCTGCCAAGCTCTGCAGCCTGTGAGCAAGGGTGAAGCAGAAGATGCTCCATAGTGCTAAGCCTCCATGAGTGTCTGAATTCCCAGCCCAAACCACAATTTTTAAACCTTTTCTGTGGCAGTGGGTTCAAGTCCTGGCGTGCTCTTGTGCTAGTGTTAGGTGTGATGTTAACGCAGTTCCTTCCTAAATAGCAAAACCAAAGCATTGGTAATAAGAGGCTTAGTGACTTGTGTGTTCCCACCTCACTTTTGGTTCTGTTGGGTACAAGAATGGTTGGACTCGATCTTAAAGGTCCTTTCCAACCTAAATGATTCTGTCATTCCATATCTTGGTGGTCCAGGGGCGTCTGAAGCGGTAGTGAAATTGTTATGAGACTACACTTACTCTGCACAGAGAGATTCTGAGCAACTCTGAGCTGTGTGCAGGCTTTGTTTGGAACAGTAACCTATTTTGGGGGGAGTTCTTTAAGGTAACTAGAGCAGCTGTTTCTGTGCAAAACACACAACTGCACTAAGCAGGCTGTGTCCCCCTCACACACATCTCGATGGGACGCACAGTGTCCCTGCTAAGGCCTTTTTGCTAATACCTGAGCTCAGTGTGACTGTATTCTTACAGAATAAGCTATTTCTGCGTATCCCTACAGCGAGCATCCTGGAGTCATTGGACAAAGCTTTCGTCTAAATATAAAAATGCTGTAGTAAAAATCACCCGTGCTGGGCTGACACGGTCGGTATGGGCGCTAGAAAACGCACTGCAGCCGCATTAACTGATGTGATGGTAAAACAAAGACGTGCCTGAAGACATGCACGGCTAAAGCAGAACTCATGCCAAGGGCAGATTTTTCTAGTGTTTGCCTTGTCATGCTTAACTGCTTGTGAAAGGCTGCTGCGGCCCAGCGAATTCATCACCAGTCAGGCGTAGTATTGCTAACGAAGATGGGCTTGTGGAGAGAAGGGGGGGGTCCACATTTAGTGTAAACTTTAAAATACCTTTTGTGTTAACAACTGCTTCTTCGTTACTAGGCAAGACTTTTTGATGAGCCTCAGCTGGCCAGCCTCTGCCTGGAGAACATCGACAAGAACACGTCAGATGCCATCAATGCGGAGGGGTTCACAGACATTGATCTGGGTAAGCTCTTTTTTTTTTTTTTTTTTTTCCCCTCCACTCTCTACGTGCTTTCAGAACACGCCGACCTCCAAAGTTATTACAGGTTAATACTTGGCACTTTTGTGGCTTTGCTGTTCTGGAGCAATCCGTTGAACCAACAGTCTCTGGCACTGAGTGGCTACAAACCAGGCGTTTGCAAAAGAGCACGCTTGCTTGCAGAAATACCCTGGAATCTGCTTACTTTGCTGCAACCTGAGTTTTCTGGGCATGATACAAAGCCCATTTCCTCTGTTGACGTTGGCAGGTTTGGGGTGAGTGTAAGTTGCCGCCTTTTGTGGAGTTGGCACCGTTCCCTGAGTCTGTGTCAGGTTTTGGAGTTAAAAAGGTGTTGCGTTTTTGGAAGCAAGAACTGGCTATTTTAATTATCCTCTGCAGTTTCCAAGCTTGCTGGGCACAGTTAATAAACATTAAAATTCAGACTTTAACCTTTTCCTGATGAGATGGACTGTGGAGGTAAGGCATGGGTAACCTTCTGGCTTTCGTGCCGCTTGCTTCATCCAAATTTGACGTCAAGTGAATTGCAATTCATTTTACTGCACTGCCATTAACGCCAATTAAATGGGCAGTGTTTGCTGCTCCAGTGAGTTACTTGCTTGTGGAATATGTAGCTATATCTCCCTTGGAGGCTGCAGGCCTGTTTTTTTTTCGATTGTTTCTCTTTTGCTCACCTTGGCTGTACACAGGGCACTCCTGGCTGGGTAAAACGGGGTGATTTGGGTTAGTGCCTAAAGTCATCGCTCTCTGTACTGCCTTGCAGACACCCTGGTTGCGGTGCTGGAGAGGGATACCCTGGGCATCCGGGAGGTTCGTTTGTTTAATGCAGTGGTTCGCTGGTCGGATGCTGAGTGTCAACGGCAGCAACTTCAGGTGATTCCAGAGAACAAGCGGAAAGTACTGGGCAAAGCGCTTTCTCTTATCCGCTTCCCATTGATGACTATTGAGGAGTTTGCAGCAGGTAACTGAACAAAGGCCTTTCTGGCAACCCTGGTCTTTGCTTTCTCTGAACTACAGAGGATCAAGTACATGAAAATGGATTTTCTCTGTGTACCCCGTAGTACTTTAAATTTGAGATGATCCCCCATTCCCACTGATCTGCAAAATCTACTGTGCTATTTTCATCCATAATCATTCACTCTTTTAAAGACTATGGTGCTCTGTCAGGTAGGAGCAAGTCGCATCAGAACTGTTTGTACTCACGGTGTGTTTAGATGGTTACTGTCTCTTTCAGCTGAGAGCTGAGATCCAAACAGGGGTTGACATGTTTTCCTGTCTAACCATTCCAAGCGTTTAAACTCTACGAAGCTAATGGAGTTGCAAGTAATTGGTGTTGATTGTAGCCTGCTCCCAAAGAGAAATGAGGATGTTTCTCCCCATCCTGTGTTTTCTGCTGCCTGTGATCCAGTGGTGGGGTTGGCTGTGTCTTGCAGATGCCCTTCAGAGCAGAGCCCCATAGCAGAAAAAACTTCTAAAATGTTCTTTGAGCTGAGGGGTTAGTGTTGTTTAGTCTGTGACCCAGAGCATTTTTCAAGTTTACATTTAGATCTTGATGTACAAAGATGTCTGAATCATTGAACAGTTTTGACTAAAGATTTTTTTGTTTTGTTTTCGTGGCATGTTGTCTTTGACTTCATGCTCTGGTGATTCTCCAGGGATTGAAAACTGGCCATCGGCTTAAATAGTTCTCATGCTAAAAGACACTGTGGAGCCATTTTCAAAACTGAAAATTGATTTAGGCTGCAAAGAAGCAAAAAGGGTCACTGACACCACTTCCTTTGCACGTCACTTCTCAAGGCAGAGAAGCTTACCAACAGTTAATGTACGGATTTCAAGATGAAGATGAATATTAGTATGAAGTAAATCTGTGCTTAAAACTTGGTACCCGTTTTCTATTTTGCTTGTCACAGCTGTGATGTGGTCTTAGGGATGTGAATCTCTTCAGAAATGCCTTCGTCAGGGATCTGTTCATTCAAACTGGGAAACTTCCCTTTGTGTTGCCCTTGTTGTGAAAACACGGCACACTCTGTTCTGTGTGCACCAAGCCGAAGGGCAGCTCTGCAGCAGATCACAGAATCATACAGTGGGTTGGGTGGGAAGGGCCCTTAAAGCCCACCCAGTGCCACCCCCTGCCCTGGGCAGGGACACCTCCCACGCTTGCTGTGGATCACGAGGCGTTATTCTGACATTAATGCATAATGCCCCTCAGAGCCGTGAGGGTCCCGAGCAGTTCCCGGCCTGACACGGGGGGAGGAGGCGCAGAGGAGGGGAGGGACCTGCCCGGTGTCACACCGCGGGTCACCAGCAGAACCCACACACCAATCAGGGATTTGGACTCTGAAGGTGAAGCTCTTTCTGGTTCCCCGTTACCAGAATGCGCTGGGTTTTTATTATTCCCTGGATTCTGTGCTGAGTTGGTTTAGATAAAGGCAAATGCAGCTGATAGAAACGGGAGTTGGCTGGTGGGTCCGATCTGTTTAGCAGATACTGAGTTAGTTGTTTCATAGAATCACAGACTGGTTTGGGTTGGAAGGGACCTTAAAGCCCACCCAGTGCCACCCCCTGCCCTGGGCAGGGACACCTCCCACCAGACCAGGTTGCTCCAAGCCCCCTCCAACCTGGCCTTGAACCCCTCCAGGGATGGGGCAGCCACAGCTTCTCTGGGCAACCTGGGCCAGGCTCCCACCACCCTCACAGCAAAGAAGTTCTTCCCCAGATCTCGTCTCAATCTCCCCTCTTTCAGTGTCAAACCCTTCCCCCTCCTCCTAGGGCTCCCCTCCCTCATCCAGAGTCCCTCCCCAGCTTTCCTGGAGCCCCTTGAGGGACTGGAAGGGGCTCCAAGGTCTCCCCGGAGCCTTCTCTTCTCCAGGCTGAACCCCCCCAACTCTCTCAGCCTGTCCTCACAGCAGAGGGGCTCCAGCCCTCCCAGCATCTCCGGGGCCTCCTCTGGCCCCGCTCCAACAGCTCCATGTCCTTCTGATGTTGGTGGCCCCAGAGCTGGAGGCAGCACTGGGGGGTGTCTCCCCCGAGCGGAGCAGAGGGGCAAAATCCCCCCCCTCGCCCTGCTGGCCACGCTGCTGGGGATGCAGCCCAGGGTGCGGGGGGTTTCTGGGCTGCTACCACACATTGCTGGGGCATGTGGAGCTTCTCACCCACCAATACCCCCAAGTCCTTCTCCTCAGGGCTGCTCTCCAGCCATTCTCCGCCCGGCCTGGGGTTGTGCTTGGGATTGCCCTGACCCAGGTGCAGGACCCTGCACTTGGCCTTGTGGAACTCCATGAGGTTGGCACAGCCCCACCTCTCCATCCTCTCCAGCTTTGATGACGATCCAGCTTGATGGGAGAGAGCGTCCTCCTCCTGGATAGCTCTACACCCTCAGAGTAGTTCCTGTCTACCAAGCTTTGTATTTTTCTGTAGATCCTGTTTCTTTCAGCCCTTTCTTCAGATGTTGTATCATTCTGTTTCACTGGGAGGAATGTGTTAATTTTGGCATATTTGGGTTGAATCCTTTGAGCTGGGAATGTCAGTAGCACTCCCCTTACTGTCTGTCACAACTGCCTGTTGACTCTGAGCTTTAGTTAATCGTCTTGATTTGAGAGGAACTCTTAAGTTTTCTGCATCCACTTTAACTTCAAAGATGAACAAAAGCAACCCCCAAAGGTGAGAGGCTGCGCTGGTCAACTCTTCCCTAAACGAGGGACTACCTTGGAATTGCTTCGGCTTTGTCCTTTTTCTGAGTTCCGGGGTGACTCAGATTTCTTTGATGATCACAGCAGAGGTAGGAGAGGGAAACCGCTCCCCTCGCCCCCCTCTCCCAAAAGAACAACGAAAAAGGATTTTTACAGGCAGTGGTTTCACCAGTTTATTGTATATTCTGGTGTCGAACATGGAGTTTTGCATGAAGATGTTTTAACTGGCAAATGCGTCCCTCCCCTCCCTTGGAGCAAGTAACTTGAAACATTTGAGAACAGGATAGGATTAGACATGATCAATGACGGCTGATTTTTGCTGAGCAAAGTGTCCATAAGCTCATTTATCTGTTAACAGTCCTTAAATTCTTCCATGTCTCCCTATTGCAGCCTTGGACCACGTTACGTCTGTGTAACGTCGTGCTGAATTTAACCAACTACAGGTTGTTTTGGGCCAACGAGTCACTAGGCATTTGCTTCCCACAATAACGAGCACTTAATGCTGTTGTTTCTTGAGTGTGCAGTGGTCTTGTTTCTGTTAAAATCATCTTGCAAATAGAGGTGCAGAGTGGCTTTTGACTCTTAAGCTAAAAGACTGATTTTTACCTGGATCCCCTTCTGAAAGTATTCGAAGTAGTTTCCAAAGCTTGAGTTCAACATCGCTTTGGAAAAAACATCTGGTTACTGGAGAAAAGATGAGACCGTGGTTCAACTCTTCCTAAAATCGTTAGTGTTTTTACCTAGGTCCTGCAATAAAGGTATTAAAAAAAACAAACAAACCCAAAGCAGGGATTAAATGCCTGAGGGAAGGAGGGAGTCAGATGGCACAAGCTGAACCACCTTTGTCTTGACTGTCCTGTACTATCTAAGTTGATGATAACCAGGTGACGTTCCCTCCTGCTGCCCCTCAAATACCAGTGTAGTTGTGTGAAAATCCCTGTCTCTTACCAGTATTATCATCTCCTGAGGAAGTGGGAGAGGAATAAGCTGCATGTTTTTAGATTTTTAAACCAGTCCTGTGCCAAATGATCTGCAGAGCCACGTGCTTAATCACCGTTTCACCTACGTGTTGCATATGGAGGCTCTGCAGTCCATGACTGGAGCGCAGATAAAAGGCGGGCAGCACGTTCTGTCTGGGGGTTAACTTCCCGATGCACCAACGAGATCATAGAATCACAGACTGGTTTGGGTGGGAAGGGACCTTAAAGCCCACCCAGTGCCACCCCCTGCCCTGGGCAGGGACACCTCCCACCAGACCAGGTCGCTCCAAGCCCCCTCCAACCTGGCCTTGAACCCCTCCAGGGATGGGGCAGCCACAGCTTCTCTGGGCAACCTGGGCCAGGCTCTCACCACCCTCACAGCAAAGAAGTTCTTCCCCACATCTCAGCTCAATCTCCCCTCTTTCAGTGTCAAACCCTTCCCCCTCCTCCTGTGGCTCCCCTCCCTCATCCAGAGTCCCTCCCAGCTTTCCTGGAGCCCCTTGAGGGACTGGAAGGGGCTCCAGGGTCTCCCCGGAGCCTTCTCTTCTCCAGGCTGAACCCCCCCAAGTCTCTCAGCCTGTCCTCACAGCAGAGGGGCTCCAGCCCTCCCAGCATCTCCGTGGCCTCCTCTGTCCCCGCTCCAACAGTTCCCACGTGTGATGTGGGTTTGACCCACTCTTAGCTGCCAATTAAGTTTGTCTCCCCACATAAATCCCCAAAAGATCCCGTCTGGTTTCCGAAGGCTGACGGCATTGCTGCTCTCGTGCTCCTCTGCAGGGCCTGCCCAGTCGGGAATCCTCACGGACCGGGAGGTGGTGAGCCTGTTTCTCCACTTCACTGTCAACCCCAAGCCACGGGTGGAGTTCATCGACCGACCGCGCTGCTGCCTGCGGGGGAAGGAGTGCAGCATCAGCCGATTCCAGCAGGTGGAGAGCCGCTGGGGGTACAGTGGGACTAGTGACAGGATAAGGTCAGCTTCTCTGCTAATTCTGCTGCTGATAGATTCGCGTTTACTGAGCTTTGAGCCTACTCTAGACCTAAACCCGCAAGGTTACGTGCTAGATCTCGACTTGCACCGGATAAACTGAGTGCAAACCCTGCAGGGAAAGTGTTTTGCTGGGTGAAAGCATCGCGTGATGCATGAACCTGCACGTGCGGCTGCCACTTCGCTTCAGTATTGACAAAGTTTTCCAGCAAACGTGGCCCTCCAGCATGGGCCTTTTGGGGGATTATTTCTCCCCTTTTCAAGTGGCTTCCTGCAGCCGTACAGGCATGTAGTGGTTGGAATGACCAGGCAGCTCCTGGCTTCCGCCTGTGCCTGGGAGTGTCAACCCCATCGGGTTCGTACCCTGCTCTGTTCTAAGTGTAAATGTGCCTTGTTGAAGCCCCTTAATCTTGCCTGTTCGAGGGAGGGATTAGGATAAAATCTTGCTGCGCCTGCTTTTCTGCCAGTATCTAGTTTGTTTAGACCTAAGCTTGTAGAGAAACAGCAAAGCCCAGCCGTGGTGACGGTGACGTGGAGGTGTGACGTTGTGAGCGGTGGTGGTTGGCAGGGTTTGTGTGGCCAAGCGGTTAGAGCAAGACAGGAGGTAATGGGAAAGCCTGGGTTATGGCCCCATTCGTCTTTGTCTTGGGTGGAAGGGGGACTCATATTAATACCGTTCTTTAAAATTCTCAAAATTTTTCATCAATGGTTCTCTCGCGTGTCGATAGAGCTGTGGGTTGGATCTTTTGGGCCATCCACCCCCTGACAGGAGATGGTAGTTGGTGGAGTTGATAGCTCCAGACTTTTCCTGCTCTCAGATTGAATGTTCAACAGAGACCTTTTGGAGCTTGTATTTGCCTTTAAGCTCAACCGCTGGCAGGCTCAGGGTCAGTCTTCGGTGAGGCTTGTGTGCAGTCTCAACACTGACTGTTCTTTGGTGGCAGAGCAGCGGCCTCCAGCCTCCCCCAGGTGTTTGTTCTTTAAACGGGCAGGACCGACAACACTGGTGGATGGGTGGAGAAGTTCTTTTGGTAGTTTGGCAGGCACTGAGGCTTCCTGCCGCCTGGGAATACGGAGCTGTAGCGGGGCGGTGGGGTGAATATCCTCCCCCCTGCTGCAGTGGGCAGCCGGGATTCCTGACTTCAGGAACTTTTAAGTCTTATTTTCCGCTCTCGGGTAAACCTTGAGTGCAGTTACCCTGCAGCAAATGCTCAGGAGCACATTAACGCTTCCCCTCAGTGCTTGGCAGTGAAATATCTAATGACTTTGAGTGGTCTTTGCTGTTACCTTGCTGGGAAGGCGTGAGGGTGGGCACTGCTCCGCAGGCCTTTGCCTGGCTGCAGGTTTGAACACCGACGTTGTACCACGACCTCAAAACGCTTCCCGAGCCTGGGCATTGACATTCTGTGATGGGAACGTGCAGCTCTGCATTTCACACGAGCAACCAAAATCATTGCCAGCCCATTAACACAGTCGAAGGTGTAAGCTCCCAAATGATGGTTTCTGTAAAGGAATTCAGTTATTAGTAAGAGTTGCACTAATACTGTGGTGTGTTTGGTTAAATCCTAGGTGTAAAATTAAGGTGAGTGAAGACATTTGTGTATCATCCTTGTACTAAAACAGCCCGGGAGTGGCGAGTTGGTCTGACTTTCCTGATCTGTTCCTGCAGGTTCTCAGTAAACAAAAGGATATTTGTAGTTGGGTTTGGATTATACGGATCCATACACGGGCCAACGGATTACCAAGTAAATATACAGGTAATTCTCTCTACTACATTAGAAATACTCGCTGCTGGGGGGACTAACTTAAACATTTTAGTGAAAATGCAACAAAATCTTGAGTTAGAAAGGACTGCATTTGTTTTCTAGACAGGGTGGTTGGCAGATTTAGTGAGGGCCAGATGGGGCACCGGGGATAAGAGGGATTATTGCTCGCGATTTTATGCAACCTCCCATTGCATGCGTCACTGCAGCATCTCCCCAAGTCCGCTCACAGCCTTTGACAATACGTCTGGGAAGCTGTGATGCAGTTTGGGAAGAAGCCGTGCGTGTTTTGCCGCACTGAGCAGGCTGAGTTCTGCCCCGCAGGTGCTGCAGCAGCAGTGGGTGCTGCCATAGTGCTGGGGTTGTCTCTTGCTCCGGGCTCTACAAATGCAGGGGAGCAGCAGGAAAGAGGAGAAAGCAGTTACTGTGTCTGTGCTGGGCCCGTGCAGTGCCGGTGTGCAGCCTCTCGTCGTCATTGTCCCCTTTGAGATAACGTCAGACTGAGGGAGACCCAGTTGTCTGAAGTCTATCGTGATCTTGCTCAAAGGCTGGGGCGGTTTATGGAAATCTGCTGTGCCTTGTTCTGGGTGTGCGTGGTAACCCTGATCTGGATGACCTGAGCAGAACCGTCCCCAGGAAAGTTACAGAACCACAGACTGGTTTGGGTTGGAAGGGACCTTAAAGCCCACCCAGTGCCACCCCCTGCCCTGGGCAGATACATCTCCCACCAGACCAGGTTGCTCCAAGCCCCCTCCAACCTGGCCTTGAACCCCTCCAGGGATGGGGCAGCCACAGCTTCTCTGGGCAACCTGGGCCAGGCTCTCACCACCCTCACAGCAAAGAAGTTCTTCCCCACATCTCGTCTCAATCTCCCCTCTGTCAGTGTCAAACCCTTCCCCCTCCTCCTAGGGTTCCCCTCCCTCATCCAGAGTCCCTCCCCAGCTTTCCTGGAGCCCCTTGAGGGACTGGAAGGGGCTTGAAGGTCTCCCTGGAGCCTTCTCTTCTCCAGGCTGAACCCCCCCAACTCTCTCAGCCTGTCCTCACAGCAGAGGGGCTCCAGCCCTCGCAACACCATCAGCCCAGCACAGCTGATGTGATGAGCACAGTCTGTCAGCACCTCTTCCTTGCCAGGGTCTCCTTCTGGTGCCCCTCAGCTCTTGGAGGAGAAGGGCAAGCCAAGATTTAAGCGCAGAATGTCGCCTGCAGTCCTCTGCCAGGCTTCAGGGGAAGCTGCTGGTGTCCCCAACTGCCCGGGACCCACGCCCACAGTTCGGTGTGGTCACAGCAGCGCAGATGGACAGAAGCAATGGGACAGTGTGGTTGTAATGGGGCCGGTCAAACTGTTGGGTCCCTCAGAGTCAGTCCGGTTCGGTGGACACATACCTGCACTGTTCAACCAACGGCGCAGATTAAAAGTTACCGCGTGTCTTGCAGATCATCCACACGGACAGTAACACGGTCCTGGGGCAGAACGACACGGGCTTCAGCTGCGACGGATCATCAAACACTTTCCGGGTCATGTTCAAGGAGCCTGTTGAGATTTTACCCAACGTCAACTACACAGCGTGTGCTACTCTAAAGGTACCGGCCCGGGGCGGCGGGGGGAGGAGGGAGGCGGATAAAGACGCGTGAAAGCAAGTAGGTTCTTGCTCTGTGTTTTTCAAGGCCCGTGGTGTAATCTCGAAGGTCTGCTCTGTGGTCCTTCGGTTGGTGGAGCATGTTCACCAGTGTTCAGAGCTGGTTTTTAACTTGTCTTGCAAGTGTACGGTAATTAACAGGCTACACCAGTGATGAAGTGATGGGATTTTGGTTTTTGGTGCGTACAGATAAGCTGTCAGTTCTGCGGGTGTGTAACCCAGAGCCTGCCTGCAGTGGCGTAAAAAAGTTGATGTTTAACTGTTGAGATCTGGTTAAATGCAGTGTTACGTCCCGATAGAGACGAGAACTTTGCTCAAAATACCTGAGGTGCAAGAACCAGAAAGCAAAGGGAGGTGCTGGGATCTCCAGAGCTCGTTGCTTCGGGCCAGACCTCCTGGCGTGGGCCTGGGCAGCGGAGTCCCGCGGGGTGCCGTCCCCATCTTCATCTCTCCTTGTTTCTGTGACCGTCGCAGGGTCCAGATTCCCACTACGGAACCAAAGGACTGCGCAAAGTGATCCATGAATCACCAACAACGGGAGCCAAAACCTGCTTTACGTTCTGTTACGCGGCTGGGAATAACAACGGCACTTCGGTGGAGGATGGACAAATCCCAGAGATCATCTTCTACACATAGTGCAGCTGCGGAGCTGGCTCTGGACTTTCCTCTTCTCTTCCCCGTGACCTTCCAAACTAAATTTCTGGCTGAGTTTGACCACACCGATTGGAGCCACACTAGCCAAAGGTCTCAGTAAAATCATTTCAAAGCTCATGTTTTGCCTTGTGCTAGTGATTCTGCTGCTATCACGTACCAGACTAACTGGTACCCCAGTACCATTTGTAGGTTGTCTGTGGCTAGTCATTTTTCACTTTTACTGATTAATCCTATCTAACAACATGCGTTTTTTTGACTGTAATGAATGTAGATGCTTTTCCACCGGTCAGAAGCATGGAAACGAGTGGCTCTGGTTGTGGTTACACTCGCTGTGAGGAGATAGTCCTGCAGAAAGATGCAGTCCGGGGCTGTGTGGCCCGTCCTCTGCTCTCGCTCGGCAGTGGAGGGGAGAAGGGTTTGTCGCGGGGGGGGGCTCGGCCACCCCCTGCCCTGTGTTGTCCCTCCGCCAGCCACGGCTCGTGTGGCCGCCTGCAAAAAGTGACGGAAAGTGGCCTTTTCCCTGAGGCCTGGCTGTTTCAGCACTACAGGGTCTCGAGGGGAGACCTCCAAACCAGAGCGCCTCTCTGGAGAGACTGCGGCCTTTTCCTGTCCTGCTGTTCTCACTAATCGGTGACAATCCTGTACCTTGGGCAGCTGGTGACAGCGAAGGGGCAGTGGCTCAGGCCGGGCAGGTTCTTCCCTGCCCCGTGTCCCAGCTGCCACCCTGGGGCCTGGCCCTGCTTCTTCCAAACCCTGGGTGATGTCGGATAAGCCCCGCGTGGCCGTCAGCAGCAGGGAACCCGCGCTAATTGTGACCGTGCTAATCAAATCCTTCGCAGCTGGTGCCAGGGTTTGGCAGTTGGAGCAAGGGAGGGACCTTGCCTCACCTGCCCCCCCCCGCTCCTGTGTGTTGCTGCTGTTCTCATGCACGTTTCAATGCATTTTCTCTTTGGTGGTTTCCCTGCGTTCCCAACCCTTGCCGGGGCCGCTTCCCACCCTGCTGCGATGGAGGAGGAGAGGTTTGAGGAGCGACTGCCCGTTACCGGTAACGAAGCAGACGGACCGGGATTTATGGAAGAGTTTAGGAAAACAGTAAAGATTTTTCTGTTTGCCTGTGTGTGTTTGCACAGTTGGCCTGTTCGAACAGGCGCAGGAGGAAGATTTACAACTCTCACCTTGGCTTGGAGCTCGGTGATCCTGAAGACACCCCTTTCTTACCAGTCGAGGGCCGGTTGCTTTTCCCCAGGAGCGGGTACGTCTTCAGCTGAGCAGGGAAGGTCTGTCCTGCCCGGGAGCAGGCGGTGGCTCGGACTGCGAGCAACAGTCGCTGGTGAAGACAACGAGGGTATTTCCTCCCCTTCCTCTGCAGAGGAAGCTGTAATTAAAGCACCGCTCGGCAGCGCGGCCGGAGCCTTCCCAAGTCGGCGCAGGTCTCGCTGGCAGCGCTGGAGCTGCCTCAAAGTGGGAGCTTCCCCTTCGCCAACCTCCGCCCCGGGCACAGGGAGCCGCTGCCACTCGCCGGGAGTTGTAACTCACCGTCGTAACTCACCATATTTAACTGCTGGAAGGCAAAACCCGGTCGTCCCTTGCTGGAGCGGGTGGCTCAGTGCCTGCTCGCTCCCTGGGGACATGACATCTCCTCCTCTTCCTCCCCGTGGTGGGGTCGGGGCTGCCCCTCCATCCCCCGCGCAGCAGAAATACTGTCAGGAACACCCTGCACCTCCCAACCAGTAGCTGTTAGAGATGTCAATAGTGTGTTAATCTTCTCTAGGAAGACGGTGTAAGATGTGTATATTGTCAGCCTGCCGCCGGGTAGGGTGTTTCTAATATGGCCAGTACTAAAAAAAAAAAAAAAAAAAAAAAAAAAAGATTAAAAAAAAAAAGAAAAAGAAAATAAGGGTCCATGACTTAGTTATTGAACCTGACTCTGTGCAATGCAAAGGGTGTTGTGAGATGGATTCACCGACAGGGCAGGCTCCTGCCCCCGCGGGAGGTGGCCCCTTGGGGTGTACGTGGCTGTGCCCGCTCCCCCTCTGCCCCCCTGCTCCAGGGCTGTGGGAACTTCCCTACGAGCCCCTGACAAGCGCCTCGGGGCCTGCGCCTTCCCCGGGGTCAGCTGTGGCTGCCCCATCCCTGGAGGTGTGAGAGCCTGGCCCAGGTTGCCCAGAGAAGCTGTGGCTGCCCCATCCCTGGAGGGGTTCAAGGCCAGGTTGGAGGGGGCTTGGAGCAAGCTGGTCTGGTGGGAGGTGTCCCTGCCCAGGGCAGGGGGTGGCACTGGGTGGGCTTTAAGGTCCCTTCCCACCCAAACCGTTCTATTATCTCCCACCTCGGGCCGTTACTGTTCACGGGTGGCAATAGTGGAAATAATTGGGGTTTGAGAGAAGCCAAGCTGGCTCTGGCTGCAGAAGGAGCGGGGCCCGAGGGCAGCCCCGGCTCAGCCCCGGTGGGCGCCTCCGCGCTGCCTCCTCCCTGGAAGCCTCTGGTTTTACTCCTGTTCCCTTAGGCAGATCCTCCTCCGCGGTCCCCCCCTCCTGCCCTCGCCCCACACGCGGCTCCAGCGGCTCGTCCTGTGGGGAGGGCGAGGCCTCGACCTGAAGCTACACCTGAGCAACTCCTGTTCTTACGGCTTTTATGCAGTTTGATGCAATTCTGGCTTTTGTAGATAGATGAATGTAACTCATTGTTGGACATGCCTGTTCCCCAAAAGTATGAGACATCCTGTTGTACCACGTCACCTTCCGAGCAGAGCTGGGACCGTCCCCACTCCAGTGCTGTATTGATGAATGTATCCGACGCTCTCGTTCCGTGTTCACACTCTGCTTTTGGCCAGCTTTGTGATTTGTAAATAGGAAATCAATAAAGACATTCAGGTTGTCTTTACGGAAGTTTCTTCCTGATTTCCAGGGAGCCGCCGGCCGCGGGGTGTCAGAGGGGAGGTGCTGGGGGGAGCGGGGCCGGGCTGGCTCCTCTGCGGTGCCCGGGACCAGCCGGGCTCCTCGGAGTCCCTGGAGGAGGGTGAATCAAACCCTCTGGGGAACGGGGTTATTATGGACCCACGTTTCTCGTGGGGGGAGAGCAGGGGGTGCAGAGTGGGCGTTATCCCCTCCGTGTGTGCTAGATTCAGCCTGTCATTTTATGACTGAATTTCTTTAACCTTAATTGAAAGGGTTTTGGCAATTAATCACGCACTAAAAGCTGCCCTGGCCTTTGCAGGGGTGAGTCTGGGTCCCTGAGAGCCGGGGGGCGGCGTAAAGGGCTGTTCCCCTGGCCCTGCAGGGAGGGCTGGAAGGCAGGTCCCGGTGTGGGGAGAGGTGGTGGGGCAGGGACCGGGGCTGGGCTCTCCCTGCCCTTCGGCCCCCGGATCCACCCGTCAAAGCACCTTCCAGCAGCTCCCAGGTCTCTGCTCGCACGGAGGAACCAGTGGGGCCGAGTGGGAGCCACCTGGTGACGGTCATCCCCTGGGCTGGGCTGTGGGAGCCCCCCCACTTCATGGGGGACACCGGAGCGTGGGGACCTTGGCCTTGTCCCACTGCTCTTCCTTGTGTATGGATCAGTGCTGCGCTCGAGGCACAAGGTCCTGTGGCCATGGCTGGATCATGCCCATCCCGGCCTTCCTCCTCCTCAGCCGTGAGGCCGAGGGCTCCCCCATCCACATCAGGGCCGTGTTCCTTCAGGCTGGAGCCCCGTTAGGTGCCCCGGTGTGGGAGCGCTGGGCTCCAGTTGGGAATCGCCCTCTGGTGCCACCAACTTCCCAATTCATCGGCTTTTCACAGGCACATCCTCTGGGAGCTCTGGGGAGAGTCGGGCTGGGCAGGGTCGTGCCTGGAGCCACCAAGTGTCACTGCTGCCGCCCTGGCCTCCCCCAGCCGTTCTTCCTCCTCCTCCTCCTCAGCATAAAGAAATTGGGGGGGGGGGGCGGGGGGGGGGCGTTTTGCACCCCGTGCTGTTCGGCAGCAGGATGGGTCGGTGCGCGGCCGAGGAGCCGGCCCTGGGCTGGGGACGGGCACCGAGGGGCCGGGGAACCCGCTGCTGGTCCAGCCTCAGCTGAAAAGGGGGTGCTGGTCAGTGTCCCCCACCCTCGGGGCCGTGCAGTCAAGCACAGGAGAATGCGTAGGGTTTTAAAGATTTTTTTATTTATTTTTGAATAGTTTTATTAAAAAAAAAAAAAAACCAAAACCAAAAAAAAACCCAAAAAAACCAAAAAAAGCCCCTAAATTCTATGGCTTCCAGGAAGCATCAGAGAAACCGAAATGCCGTTTCTGTACACTTTGTTTTAAAGCAGTAACTAAACTCGCGATGGAACGCGCGCCCTCACGTACAATCTCAGTATTTGGACTCCTCGCTGGAAGGACGGGGCAGTCCCGGGGCAGGGGGGTGGGGGGAGCTCCTGGGTGCCCCCCCCCGGGCGGTGCAGGCTGGGGACGGAGCCGGGCAAGGGCAGCCCATTCCCACCCCGGCTCCTCTTCGGCCTCGGCCGGGGCGGCTGCTCTGGGCAGGCTCCGCTTCCAGGGAACATTTTAAGGCGATTTTTAACATTTTTGTTTTGTTTTCTTTGCCTCGTTGGGGAAACAAGGTCAAAGGTTGCACATCACACACCCCCCCCCCCCCAGCACCCCCTCCCTCCCGGGCTGCCCTGGCCCCCCCCCCACCCCACTGCAGCCCAGGAGAAGCCAAAGCCGGGGGGGGGAATCCCAAATTTAGGAAGAGGGGGGGTCGTGGTGCAGTGCCCTCCCCAGGTCCCCATGGGCTCCCGGGCAGGGCAGGGGGACCCCCCCACCCCCCCACTCCTGCCATTCGGGGGCTCCAGCCTCCCCCCCCTCCCCGAGACGGTCAGTTTGGACAAATGTTTCAAAGCAGCCACAGATGGTCCCGTTCCCACCCTGCACCCCCCCCCCCCCCCGCACCCCCAAAGCCTCAGCCCCTCTCTTGGGGCAGAACAACAGGGTTTTGGTAAAGGTAAGTGTGCGCCCTCCCCCCCCCCCCAAAATGTGCCATGGTCAATACACACAACAGCGCAGGGGTTCACCCAGGTGGGGGGAGCTGCAGTGCCCTGGGGGGTTGAGGAACGGGGGGAGTGAGGGGGGTGTCGGGGGGGGGTGTGTGTGTGTCTCTGCGTCCGTGTATTTGTGTCTAAAAACTCCAGTTCCCCCCCCCTCCCCCCCCAGTGCAGGATCAGGCCCGACTCCCGCGTGGGTGGGAGGACGCCACCAGCGCTGGACCATCCCCACGCCCATCACCACGCTCACCGCATCCCCCCCGTGCCACCTGCAGTGCCACCCACCGCGGCCACCACCCCCCCTGCGCCCGCTGCCACCCCCGGGGGGGGGGGGGGGGCTCAGACACGCGGCAAAGGGGCTGTAAAACCAAAGGGGCTGATAAAAACCACCTAAAGTTGGGGTGGAGTCACATCCAGCCCCGGCCACCCCAGCGCCAGGGATGAGGCCGCGCTGCTTCCCCTGCCCTGCTCTGCCACCCCCCCACCCCCCCCCAGCGTGGGTCCCTTCGGCCTCGGCGGGGCCGTCCTCAAAGCTGGACCCCGGGCCCATCCCTGTCCCCGCGTCCCCCAGCCCCCCCAGAGTCACCGACCTGTTCCTGCGGGACCGAACCCGGCCCGTGTCTCCAGCAAAAGTGCATCGGAAAAAGAAGTGTAAACGCGTTTCCTCCCCGGCGCCCCCCGCCCGCGCCCCAGCGCCGCTCACCGAACCCCACACCCCACCGCTCGTCAGCGACGGCGTTAACGAAGGGGGGGGGGGGAGAGAGGGGGGCACCCAACGGGGGGACGCGGAGCCCAGGGGGGGGTTGCCTAAAGGAAGAGCAGAATTCAGTAACACTGAAGATGAGGGTGAAAGACTGACGACTCAGCACTCTGCACCGAGACTCACTTTAAATTAACTTAAGAGACAAAGAAGCAACAGAAAAAAAAAAAAAAAAAAAAAAAGAAAAAAAAATAATAATTCCTCCTTAGCCCAATGCTCTCGAAATTGTCTTCTGCTTCTTCTGACAGCGACGGGTCAGAGTCTGTAGAGTTGATCCCCATTTTCAAACTAGTTAGAGACTCAAAAGCAAGGGACGCTGTGGATTTGTTTCGGTTTGTTTCTTTTTTTTCTTTTTTTTTTTCTTTTTCTTTTTTCTCTTTTTGACGGACGCAGGAACTTCAGCGAAGTCGGGCTCGGTTCGAGTAAACGGCCACGCGCCGGGCGAGTGGCGGAGGAAAGGACAAGCAGTTTGGGGAGGCCCCGCTCCCCGCCTGCGCGTGGGGCGCTGGGGGAGCCCGTCCGGCTCGGCCCCCCCCCCGTCCCCGGCCGAGCCGAGGGGCCGCCGCCGCCGCCGGCTCCGCGGGTCAAGATCCAGCCCCGGCCGGAGGGAGAGGAGCCATCGCACACACCGCTCCACCCGGCCCCGCTGCTCACTTGCGACGCTTGGTGGTTTTCCTCTTCCTTCTCTTGAAGAAACAGCAGCACCTGGGGACGGAGGGGACCCTGTCAGCGCCCGGGGCCGGACATGGACGGGGCCTGCAGCCGGCGGTCGGGGGGACAGAAACCCCTCGGGGTCCTGGTGAGCCCCACGTGGGCAGAGCTGCTCCGGGAAGTGTCCCCAGCACATGGCAGGGGCTGGACAGGGAGCACTGTGATGGCCACGCCAAGTGACAATGACCAGGGTGAGTGACGCCGGCCACGGCACGCAATGCCAGCCACGGCAAGTGACACCGACCAGGGCCAGTGACACTGGCCGTGGCAGATGCCAGCCACAGCAAATGCCAGTGGCCAGAGCCAGGGCCAGGCAGGGGCTCCCGGAGGGGGAATGGTCCCAGATCCGTGCATGGCCACCTGCGCTGGCTTTGGGGAGGATGCGTGATCCCCAGGGCCGGGCGGGGTGAGGTGGAAAGGGGCTGGGGGTGGCTGTGGCCCAGCAGGGACACCCCGAGTGGGGTCCCAGGGGAGAGCGATAGCTTCTCTAGAGCTGGGCTGGTCCTCCCCGGAGGGGATGGGACAAGGCAGATGCCAAAACCCTCATCCATCCCGGCCCCAGCGCGAGGGAGGCAGTGGGGCCACGTCCTTACTTTGTATCGTCTGTCACCTCCACCTCGGTGGGGGCTGTGATGGGGGCGTTCGAATGTCCTGCCGTCGGGTCGTCCGTGTTCAGCTCTCCGTTGGTGGAGCTCATCACCTGGGGAGAGAGGAGGGTCAGCGCGCGGCAGCCACGGGGCACGGGCCAATCCTTGTCCTCATCCCCTCGTCCCAGAGAGGTGCAGCCCCAGGGGGTGGCACAGACCCCCCGTGCCAGGAGCACCGAGGTCCCCAGGCAGGGCAGCAGGACGGTGCCTCGGTGCTGAGCGTTCCCAAGCAGCCCCATCACACAGAGGAGTTTGATCCCTGCGGCGTCACTGGGAGGATCCCGGCTCCCGGGAACCCCCGCACACTCCGCTGGGAGAGGGGCTTCCTGGCAGCCAGCTCCAACGTGCCCCGCAGACACGGCCCCATGAAGCTGTGAGCTCCGAGAAGGAGCCATGGCTGAGCACTGCACACAGCTCTTGCTCTCCAGCCCCGTCGGGCCCTGCAGGACTCAGCCCAGCGCCCACCCCGCGGGCTCCCACCGGCCTCCAGGTGGCCCTGGGCTCCTTGCCCGCTCGCCAGGGCAGCGGGGCCATGCGCGGTGCCAAGGATCCAAGTCACCAAAGCAAGGACGGGGTTGGCACAGGCAATGGGGACTTGCCCGAATCCCTCTCCTGCACCCACTGCCCCCAGGCAAAGCCAGGAGCCCCCCGGGGATGCAGAGGCCAAAGGATCATCAAGCTGCTCATCCCCGGCAAGGAGGCTTGGCCTTACCCAGACTCGTGGAGGAGCTGCCATCTGACAGCCACAGATGCTACGTCAGAGCTACAGCCCCCCAAAATGAGCCCAGAGACCCCTGTGTATCACCAAGATCCCCCCCCTGCAGCGCCGGACACAGGCAGAGGACAGGGGGAAGGTTTGCAGAGCGAGAGCAGGGAGCAGCTGCTGCGACGGGGAGGGGACGAGGGACAGGAGGAGCTGGGCAGAGCGAGGGGACGGTCTGTCCCAGCCTGGCAATGGCAGCCGGGCCCAGGCCCGGGACCCAGCACCGGCAGAGATTCACCATGGAGCAGCAGGAATGAGCAGCAGCGGCGGGGACGGAAGCAGAGACGGAGGAAGCAGCGCAGGTCCAGCTGGGGGGGACCCACCATGGATGCGGGGGCATCCGCGTGGGCTGGACCCCCCTGGCCCAAGGGGGCAGACGGCTGCGAGGGCGGCGAGCATGGGGGCGATGGGACCAGAGCAGGACCCAGCGGGGAGACGAGGGCGAGGACAGCCCAGGGACGGGGAGGAGAAGCAGGGCTCGAAGCCGTCACCCCAGTCAAACCAGGAGACAGTGGGACATCCCCACGTGGGACACGGCCGTGGTGCCCGGCACTGCTGGGATGAGCGGCACGGGGGGCACAGCCCCATGCCCAGCCAGCTGCTCGTGCCGCTGCGTGGCACAAAGCCAGCGCTTTGTCCATCTCTATCGCCCTCCGAGTCCCACCGGCAGCGCCAAGGGAACCCGGCAGACCCCGGGAAGCAGCACCAGCCTCCTCTGTGAGCCGTGAGCATGATGCGCCACGGAGACAGGGCAGCACAGTCCACGTGTCGCAGCCGAGGCAAGACCCTGGGCATGTGCAAGACCCTCAGGGATGGGGAGTGGGGCTGATCCCCTGGCACGGCCAGCAGACACAGGTTGGCTCGTGCCCGGCTGCACGGGCAGGTCCTGTGGCGCGGGTTGGCTCTGCTCCCTCCCGCGCCCGCCCCTGCCCTCGGCGCGTGGTTGCATGTACCTGGACGGACCCCCCGAGCCTGCCGGCTGCCAGGTGAGCTCCCAAAGGCTCCTCGGCAGGCTGCCCACTGGCCTGAGGATCCCACAACTCCGTCCCCTCGGGCGGCTGCTCGCGACAGGCAGGAGGAACAGAATGTAAAGAAACAAAAGAAAAGAAAAGAAAAAAGAAAAGAGGAAGAATGGGAAAGAGAAGGGAGAGGTGGAGGGAAGGGGCAGGGAGAAGAGTGGCAAAGGGAGTCGAGAAAATAAGACATGCAAAAGCAAAAACATGACCGGAGAAGCTCGAGTGTGTGACTGCGGAGGGCACCATCCCAGCGGTCCCCAGAGCCGTCCCTGCGGTGACACCGTGGATCTGCATCCTCCCTGCCACCGACACGCACACACGCACCCCCCAGCAGTGGAGCTGGGCTCTTCCCCGGCACCAGGCACGTCCTCTCGGGGTGGCTGAGGGCACGCTGCCCCACGGAGCACGGCTAGCCCCACGGAGCATGGTCAGCCCCGCGCAGGGCTGGTGGCTGCATCACAGACGTGTGGGGACAGCAGTGCCACTCACTGCGCAGGGAGGTGCAGCTGGGCCGAGGTGACGCCACTGACCGCTCTCCTGCGAGCGCAACGTTCCGAGGCCGACACGGATCCTCGCGAGGGAGCGAGCTGTGCTGCTCCTCAAGGGTACCCAGCTCCTCAGCTCTCCTGCAGCGGAGGAGCACCCTACTGCCAAACCCTCGCCACGGTGAGCGTGGCACAGCCCCGGGTTGGAAACTCCTCCCACACCGTGGGAGTTTTGTGCTTTGCTTTTCCCACTGCCCTCGAGAAGGGATATCCAACACGAGAAGGGATATCCAACACGGCATTTCTTGCAAGTGGAGGCAGAGAGCAGAATCTTACTGGGAGAGTAGTTCCCAGGAACAAACCAGAGGCGCTTGAAGATGTCACCCTCCCTGTAAGGAAGCGCTGCCCAGCAGAAGCCAGAGCTGTCACAGGCTCCTCGTGCTCGGCCACAGCAGCAAGGGACACCACGGGGCCGACTGAGGGAGGAGAGGGTGCTGCACCCTCAGCTCCAGTCCATTTGCAGGTGCTCTGCTGCCTGTGGAGGGTCAAGGCAAGAGGACGAGGGTCTGTACGGGACCACTGGGGAAACGCATGAGGTTTGCTCTGGATGGCAGCAGTCCCAACGCTGTGTTCCCTGCACCAGGGCAGGACAGGCCACCTCACTGGAGGAACGTCAGGCAGCCCAGCCCCTCTCCCACAGCGACCCAGGCGGAAGCTGCCTGCACAGCTCTGCCCCTTTCCCTCCCCTGCCCCACACGCCCTGCTGGTTCCTGGGGCAAAGCCACCCCCTCTCTCCAGCACGGGGCCACATGCTGTAAAGCTGCCCCACGAATCCCCCCCGAGGCACAGGCAACCCGCTCCCCTGTCCCATGTCCCCACCTTGTTGATGAAAGTGGCACCGCGAACAGAGCAGCAAGTTACTCCCATGGGGACACAGCACTGGGGACATTGTCCTTAGCCCAAGGTGGCTCAGCCTGTACTGTGCTGGGCCAGCTGAAGCCCAGGCCTGGCACTTCCCCACCGTGCTACAGCCGCTTCCTCCCGCTTCTGCCAGGCCACCTGGCCCCCGGGACACCACCCTGGTCCCCCTGCTAGCCACAGACCCAGACCTGCAGGGAGGAAGCCCTCCCACAGACAGCACTGGGGAAAACAGGATGCCCCAGTGCCTGTTGCCATCCAGAGGCCCCGCTGGGCTCTGTGGGTCGGTGGAGCAGAAGCCCGAGCTGTGCGTGACTGTGGTGCCGTGCCCCGGCCGGGGCAGTGCCGCCACTCACCTGGTGTTTGGTGTGTGGCTGTGCTTTGTCTCCTCTGTTCGGGGGCTGCACCTGCACCTCGCTGTGCATCGTGCCGATGGGGGTGGGCTGGGGACACGACAAGGACAAATATCAGCCGTGGTACAGCACCCCTCCTGCCGCCCCGTGCCCCACGATCTGACCTCTGGTCAAAGACGCAAAACACCCCAGAATTGGGGCCTGATCCCAGCCCTTACCCCCACCCCAGCAGTTCCACGCTCGGTGTGTGGCTGCAGCGAGCCCCCGCAGTGTGCCCATGGCAGAAAACAAGGCACCAACTCAACTGCTGGGTTCCCCTGAGCTCCAGGAGCCTCAAATTTCTGTCTCACAGAAATTTCTCACTATTTCTGCTTTAACTCATCAGCACGACAGCCCCAGTTTGGAGGTGGCTGCCGGTGTCTGGTGAGGACTGGTGGAGCTGATCTCTCGGGCGGGGATGTGCGTGGCAGGGACGACAGCCCACCTGCATCCCCCCCCAGGCTGCTGCCGCAGTCCATGCTGACTCCCACCCGTGCTGCCCACCGCCCTAGCACCCTGGGGCCCAGCACCCTCTGTCCATCCCCGCTCCCTCCCCACTCACCAAGGGTTTCCCTGCCCAGTCGTATTCGTAGTCAAACACGTAACCGTTCCTCTCGAACAAGTCTGTGAAGAGCTTCCGCAGGTAGTCGTAGTCTGGCTTCTCGAAGAAATCCAGCCGCCGCACGTAGCGCAAGTATGTGGCCATCTCCTCTGCGGGGACAGAGCGGGCTCAGATGGGACAGGGGGACAAGAGGCCAGACCAGCAGGCTCTGGGGACAGGCTGGAGACAGGGACAGGCCATGCAGAGTGATCTCACCTGGGAAGTTCTCACAGAGCACCTCCACTGGAGTGGCTCTTTTGGTGTCGCCGATCTTCTGATACCTCTCCTTTAGCGTGTCAGCCTGTGGAGACAAGGAGCGGGGTCAGCACAAAGGTCAGCATGTCCCCGGGAGAGGGGAAGGCACTGAATGCTGTAAGACCATGAACGGTTTCTTGATCCCCCTTTTCCAGGTACCAGTGAGAGCTCATTCCCAGGGAATCCCCTCACCCAGGGCAGGTCTGGAGGACAAATGTCAGGGAGTGGGATTCCACGTTACCCACTGTGAGAGCGGCTTGGATACCCACAAAGCGGGAGGGACACAGAGAGGGGGACACCTACAGCCACTCAGCACAGCAAAGGCCTGGCACAGAGCTCAGAGCAACAGCCCCTGCATCTGGTGGGCTGGAACCCTCCAACACCCCGGGGGTCACAGCTTTCCCCTCCCCACACCCCAATGCTGCCCGCGCCAGGGCAGAGCCAGACCCAGGGGGCAGCCGTGCCCAGGGGCAGCGGAAGCCGGCAGTTACCTTGAGGCCTTGCCAAGGGAGGCTCCCACGGAGGAAGTACATAAACATGTGCCCTAATGCTTCCAGGTCATCCCTGCGGCTTTGTTCTGCACAGAGAGAAAAAGACATGGGCACGTTCCCTCTACAGCCACCTTCCCTGTCCCTGCCAGACCCTGCGGCAGCCCAATTTCCCAGAACAACATCCCAGGCTGAAGAGCAGGAGGGGAAGTTTGTCCCTGGCCCCATAAATAGTAAGGGGGAGCTCACACCCTGCAGTCCCCTTCCCTTTCCCTTTTGGCCGAGGCAGGGCTCAGCGCACACATACCTTTCCCGAGGTGGGTGTTGATGCTCATGTAACGTGCTGTCCCTGTCAGGCTCTTGTGCTCTCGGTAGGGGATGTGTTTTTTGGTCTCGGGGTCAATATACTCTTTGGCCAGGCCAAAATCGATGATGTGGATGGTGTGCTGCCGCTTGCTGCCCGGCCGCCCCACCAGGAAGTTCTCTGGCTTGACGTCTCTGTAGATCAGGCTTTTGGTGTGGACGTACTCCATCCGTGTGATCTGGGGGCAGAAGGAGACATCAGCACCACGGCAGAGAAGCACCATGTGTCCTGCACGCACCCCTGGGCCCAACTCTGGTCCGACTGCCTTATGCCCAGACTGCCGCCCTGCTCCCCTCAGCCTGTGTGTCACCCTGGGTCGAAAGGAGGGGGATAAGTCCTCCAGCCCTGGGAGACAACCTCAGTCCGGCCACATCTCGGAGACAGTGAGAAACGCTTGGCTGTGCTCAGAGAGGGGCTGCGTGGGGGTGAGGGAGAGCCCCCCCTACATCTTGGAGAGGGCGAGGTACGAAGGGAGGTAGACTGGGATGAGCCAGCAGGCAGTGCCAGGCGCATCCCTCCTTCCCCTTCTCTTTCCTGGGGATCCCCACACACCCCGACTGCCGTGCTGAGGCACCACCCCGCTCCCCTGGGGTGGTTTGCAGCCCGGCGGGATGTGCAGAGCCACCCAGAGCCATGCAGAGCCACCCAGAGCAATTCAGGGCCAGGCAGAGCCCCGCAGAGCCACAGGCGAGGTGGAGGTGCTGCGCTCACCAGCTGGATCGCGATCATCAGGACGGTCTTGAGCGTGAAGGTCCGATCACACAGATCAAAGAGATCTTCTAGGCTGGGTCCTAGCAGCTCCAACACCATGGCGTTGTACTTTCCGCAGGGGCCAAAGTAGTAAACCTGAGGAATTCCTTCTGCAAGAGAGGGAGCAGGGGCTGTCAGGGGTTGCAGGAGGGCTGAGCAGGACACGGCCACGCTGTCACGGCTACGCCATTGCTGGAGCCAGGATGGGGGGCTGCATGGGGAGATGTCTCTGCACTGCCCTCCCTCCACACCGCAGACAGCCTGGCCCTGCTCTTGGCAGGAGGGAGGAGGAGGGAGCTCCATCTGCATCCCTGACTGCTGCGGGGGAGGTGGGGGGAAAGAACTAAATAAAAAGGGATCAAAGATTAGACGTGGCTCTGTGTAAAATCAGCCTCTCCCAAGCCGAGCAGATGGGCAGGAGTCGCTCACGCCGGGGAGCGAATTTGTGGAGTCACATTTATAGGAAGCCTCCCCCTTTCCCAGCCGTGTCGCCAGCTCCCCGTGGCAGCTCAGCCCGGCCCCGTACCTGCATTGCCGAGCTGTTTGTAGAACCGATACTCCAGGTGCAGCTGAGGGGCCCGGGATTTTATGGGTTCCTTGGAGGAGAGAAGGAGAACAGTTAAGGCTGTTGTAGGGAGCAGGATGTTAGGGAGGTTTGGGTGTCAGACACCTCCTTCACATGCTGGCAGCAGCTGGACTGAAAGCATTCGGGGTTGAGAAAAACTGGTATAAAATAGAGATGAAGCCTCAGGGGACAATGAGAGAAAAGCAGCCCATATGGGAGCCAGATCCACCCCCTCCAGAGAGATCCGGGTGCTGGGGTAGACATTGATGGGAGCAGGTATCAGTGGGGACCACCCTCCCCTGGAGGTCTCTCTGCCGCTGGCACCGGCTGAGCTCAGCACAGGCCACGGCGAGGTCCTGGAGAAGCGATGACCCAGCTCTTCTCTCTCCAGGCCCAGCTCACCCCACCTGCAGTGACGTGTGTTGCTTTGCCTGCCCTCAATTCCTGGCAGCGAGCACGGCTCCCCGCGCAGCCACCCAGCCATCACCCACCACAACCCGCTCTGACAGCCTGGGGAGGGCGAACAATAATCTCCCTCCCAGGTGGCCTCAACATCACCACCCCGACCACAGAGGGACTCACCAATTTGATAGCTACGTATTCGTTCGTGTAGAGGTTCTTTCCTGCACGGAGAGAGAAGAAAAAGGCAATTGAAGCAAGTGAGCCTTCGCATTAACCCCACATCACACCCGCCACCGTCCCCTGAGGGCTCCGGGGCTGCAGAACATCCCAAACAGGTTCGGTGGCTCCCACAACACATAAACAGTCCTCGAGGCACCAGTGGGAGCAGGAATGGTTGTGGGGAGTTGCAACATGCCTGGTAATTACTTCCAGATGGGGTAGGTGGATTCCTCTGGGATGGGCAGGCTGTTGGGGGGCTGGAGGGAGCCAAGTCTGCTGGGAGGGGACAATGTCCCAGTCTTGGCCTATAGGGATGGGACTAGCCAAGAAGGGAACAAGGCTGGGACTTGCTGTTTCTCCTAGGGATGCCCTGCCCGGAGAGGGGCTGCCCTGCTCTGGGAGGGCTGTCCAGAGCTGGGGGATGCTGCTCTGTGGGACCACGCAGAGGGTGGCAGGGAGGAAGGACCTCCCAAGAGCACTGGGACAGCTTGAGGCATCGCAGCTGGAAGGTTGGAAGACACCGCAGGTAGGTGGAAATCCCTTCCCCAGGGCTGGAGTCGCTCCTGGGAATGGTATGTGTGTGTGTGTGTGTGTGCGCACACATGTGAGGCTCAACCACATCCTTCAGGATGCTCCCACCCACCCGAGGGTGCAGGGGGAGCCGGGAGCAGACCCACAGCACGGCCCAGACTGTGCGAGGAGGAGCTGATGGCACCGAAGTGCTGGGGGTGGGGGGCAGATGCCTGCCTCCGAGTGCCCAGGAGAGCTGAAAGGGCAGCCGTGCCACCCTAAACCCCTGTAAAAGACTTCCTGGTGTTATGGGAGTTTTCACACTATAGAAAGGTTGAACTAACGGTGTCTGCACATCACTCTGCTCACCCCAGAGAGCCAGGAGGGCATGAGGAAGGTGTTACACTCGAGAAGCGTCAGTACAACCTCTGCCCCTGGTCTGTAAAGGCAAAGATTAAAGAGGTTTGGAGAAATATCTGAGTGCCCCCTCTGCCAGAGCCCCCCAGGACACCAGGGAGATGGGAGTTAATGGCAGCAGGTTCCCTTCCGTGGCACGCAGAGCCAGCCGACACGCGATCCCACTGCCTGGCATGTGCGTATCTGATGGAGCTGCATCTGTCTCCTCGGATTTTCTCCAAGCAATTTGCTCAGGGAACAAGCTCCTCCTGGCATAAGATTTCATCTGCTCCGACTGCTGCTCTCCACCTGAAGCAGCAATAAATCCTCGCCGGGTGACATCAGAGCCAGCTGCTGAGCGCCAGAGTCGGCAGCAGGATTACGGGAAGAGGGATGAATGGGAGATATTAATGGAGCGGCTCCTCCCAGGGCCAGGCTCTGCAGCCAAGGAAGGGCTCAATCCTGCTGCCTCGCTGACCCTCTCCCATCCCAGGGGACCTCTGCCAAGCCACTTTGTCTCCTGCTTCTGCAAAACCAAATCCCTTCACAGCAATTAGGAAGTAGGCGATTAGGGAGGGAGAAACGCCTGGCTAACACCAGCGTATGCCAGATCCAGGGTTTCTGGCCCATCAGGGCCTGACATTTCCTGGGGAGGAGGTGGGACATCCCCCAGAGCTCCAGAGAAGAAACTCTCAGTTCATTGGGAACTTGATTGGGGCAGGGAAGAACTGAGATCCCAGTGGATCCCAGTGCAGTCCCCGCTGTGAGCACAGTCACCTCTCAACGACTTAACGGGGAGAAGAGGCAGCAGGCCGGCAGGGAGGAGAAGCGCGTGCAGGCAGCTTATCTTCCACGCACCGGGACCTCTGTGTTTTGCAAACAATAGCAAGGGAGAGCAAAACAGCCCCAGCCGCCGGCCAGGATGCAGGGGCAGACAGAGCTCAGTGTGGCCCTGCCTGTGACAATGGCACAGCATCCCCACGTCCTCCCCAGCTAAGATGAGTTCTGGCCCCAGGGCCATACAGTTCAGTCCAAAAAAACTCACTGCTGCCCTGAGGGCAGTGACACGCAACCAGAAGACTCACAAGGGAGTTTTCCCTGAGGTTAGGTGGGGTCTGAAGAGGGAAAAATATAACATGGCAGGATACCTGCCACCCTGCCAGAGGGGCACTGCAAAACTGGCCCAGCACAGCCAGGAGGGAGAAGGGAAGGAGGCAGGAGCATCCCCAGCAGGGTTGTCCCTGTCCCTGTTACGTGGCATCTGTCCTGTCCCCACTACACTGCCCCCCCCCCCGTGGCTTGCCGGCACAGAAAGCTACCCACAAAAACGTTCTGGGAGCTGGCAGCCCTCTCCCAGCCCAACAAATGAGTCCAAATTGTTTGATACCCCCGTGGTTCACCCCTTCCTGTAACACTCAGAGGGCTTGGACAAAGCTGCTAGAGGAGATGGGGGAGCAGGGAGAGTACAGACCATCTAACCACCATCATCCTCTTCCCCTTCCCTGATAAAACCAAAAGGTGCGAAGAGCAGAACCGGCCTATCATGAGGGAAAAAAAAAGCAAGAGGAAAGAAAGCAAAAGAGAAGGAGGCAGGGCTTGGAGGGTCCTTCCCCAGGCCCACGCCAGGGAACTCCTCGCTGCAGCTCCCGGAGCAGCTCCCACAGCCACCCCCTGCTCTGCCCAGCACTCGCTAATGGTGATAAATGTGCTGGAGTCCACAGACTGCCCCAGAGGAAGACCCAAGCAGGCAGCACTGCAGGATTCACAGAAGAAAAGGTGCTTTTGGAAGAAGAAAAAAAGAGAAAAGTGGCAAGATGAACAGGAGAAAGCAAATATTTGCGTTTTCAGAGAGGCCTTTGCCCAGCTCAGTGCTGGCAGCGGCGCTGAATCCAGCTGCTGTGGACACCTGTGGGACACGGCGTGTCCCATCAGAGCCCAGCCACAGCCACCATCGGAGGAGGCAGCCAGATCCGGGCTCTGTATCGCATTTAAAAGCCGGACGTGGCTTTCTCTTAACACTGTGCTAACACCCAAATCGCCCCCCTCCCAGAGGCAGGTTTGGCAGCGGGGGGGGATCCGACACCTGCTCCTGCACATCACGGCGGCCCCAGGAGGAGCCAGGCTCCCAACCGGGTCCCCATCCAGTGCCGGCCCCTCTTCCTGGCACTGCCACTCGATTATGGCACGGCGCGGGTGACAGCGCCACACCGATGGCACCGGGAGCCTCTGTGCCCCATGGTCAGGCCTGCAGCAGGAGCAGGGAGATGTGCCGGGGCACGGGGACTAGCAACTTGGGTTCTCCGGTCCCCAGGCGACGCAGTCGAGGAACGCAGGGAAAGGCAGCAGCTCTGTACAAAGGCATCCAGGCACCGGCCCAGCACCGCAGCCCCGGCGACACAAGCTGCATCACTCCAAGCAATGACAGTTCCTCAGAGCATTAATACCGTCAAAAAAAAAGAGAAAAGTTATTTTAGAGTTTGACCTTCTTCTAGAGGAAGCTCTGAAAGACCAAGAGGAAAACCAACCGTGAGCAAGGGAGGCAAGAGGAGCCGTCAGCGTGTGGGCTCTTCTCTCCCACAGCCTCCTCCGAGGACACCCATGAGCCCCCTGTGGCACGTGGTGGGTCTGTGGCTCTGAGCAGCCAGTACAGCAGAGCCCCTCACCATACCTGCACGCGTGCGGAGGTCCCCGCGGAGCCACAGAGAGAAAACATGCAGGACCCCAGCCCACTTTTTCTGAAGGTACCTTTTGTGACCTTCAAAAAGTGACCCCCCGGGAGGCTGCAGGCCAGGGGTGAGAGCCACAGCTCAAGAGAGCTTGGGAATGTCCCCAGCACTCGCACGTGACCATTCAGCAGGGACGTGGCTCCGGCCCAGCTGTAGTAGTGACCTGCTGCTGGCTCACACGCCGCACAAGGACCCACCCCCCTCATTTTCCTCCCTCCAAAACCCTGGGTTTACTTTTTAAAAACAAGTTGATTTCCAGCCTTTGACTTCGAAGGAAAACAGCTGCTGTGTTTCCAAGCTGCCATTAGAAATGAATGCACCGGGCTGGGGGAGAGGGGTGAGCACGGGAAAGCTGCAAAAAGCACATCTGCAGAAGTTTATTTTAGGAAGAGCACAAGCAGCAGCCTCCGCTGGGTCCCTGTCCCTCCCCACATAGAATCCTAGAATCACAGACTGGTTTGGGTTGGAAGGGACCTTAAAGCCCACCCAGTGCCACCCCCTGCCCTGGGCAGGGACACCTCCCACCAGACCAGCTTGCTCCAAGCCCCCTCCAACCTGGCCTTGAACCCCTCCAGGGATGGGGCAGGCACAGCTTCTCTGGGCAACCTGGGCCAGGCTCTCACCACCCTCGCAGCAAAGGATTGCTTCCCCGGATCTCATCTCAATCTCCCCTCTTCCAGTGTCAAACCCTTTCCCCTCCTCCTGTGGCTCCCCTCCCTGATCCAGAATCCCTTCCCCAGCTCTCCTGTAGGCCCCTTTTAGGGACTGGAAGGATCCCTCTCCCTGGGAAGCCTGCCCCAGGGTAGCTCCATGACCCAGTCTTGGGCCAGGCTCAGAAGGGGGCCATCAGGGAAGTCCCTACCTGGGCAGGACAAACAGCAGCTCCTGGCTCCAAAGCACAGCTCTGAGGCAGCCCAGCACCAGGCAGAGCTCAGGGAAGGGGGATTCCATACCACCTAGGTGCTTTGGGCTCAATTTTGACCTTTATGGTGAATGTTTGGGTTTTCCTCCTCTCCCCTATCACAGCCCACCTCAAAGCACCACCGAGGAACTGCTCAGAGGGGCCTGCTCTGACAAACCCTCCCTGTGAGCGGTACGTGCTGGCCTCGCTCCCAGGGGCACAGAGAGCTGGCAGAGACAGTGGCCCTATCCCAGTGCCAGGGCACACAAGCCACCAGCCACGCTCCAGCCACCCCTGCTGCCACCAGCTTCCTCCTGCCCTGTGTTTCAGAGGGCAGCATCCAGCCCTGGCACGGAGCAGGGTTGGCTGCGGGCAGCAGACAGGCAGGGGGGCTGTCCAGCCAGGGCAGGGGGGAAGCTGGGGGTGGGGGGGAGAGGTGCTGCAGGCAGCGGGTGTTGCCCAGGACTGCCTTTGGAAAGCCCCAGGAGGAGCTGGGCTGGCACTAGCCCATGGCTGCGGGCTGGCAGGGGGAGGAACAAGCACTTGGGATGTGCTGGCCAAGGCTCAGTGCCCTGCCCAGCCCAGGGTGAAGCACCAGGATGGGGTGACCAGTTTTGCTCGTACAGCGGGGAACTGGCCAGCTGTGCTGCCGGACTGGGACAGGGACTGGCACTACATTTGGGGACTGGCACTATGTCTGTGTATGGCTTGGGGTGCCAAAGCCAGCAGGAAGGGGGAGGGGGGGGATCCAAGCATGGCTCTGGCAGCCAGGAACTCCTGCCCAAGTCATTCCCCTTCTGGCTTCCACAAATACCTTATGCCAATTTTTTTTTTTTTTTTTTTTTAGTTTTATTTTTAAACAAGTCACTTGATTTTGGACATCTCTGTAGCTGGGAAGACACTTGTCCCCATCTGGGACCGCTGAGCTGAGGCACCTGGAAGGACAGATGGGCACCTGCCTCTCGGTGCGGTGGTGAAACTGGGCAAAATGGTACCTGTTTCAGGAAGACAAGTTCATCTTCCTCCATGCCCAGCGCCGGGAGGTGGAGGAGTCACCTCCCAGTGTGTTTTTGCAAGATCTCCGGTTTTTTTTTACTAAAGGAAAAAGTCCAAAAAAAAATTGTGAGCTTTTAAACACTGAGCTACACTTCGACCTCTGCAACCAGCCTGCCTTGAGGACTGAAAACTCAATTCCCAGGGGAAAACTGAGTGTCCAGGATGCATCCCTGCTCATGCCACCACTTCCCAGTGGGATCTCTCTGGTCCCTTGCCATTCATCTGGAGGAATCCCTACTTTCTGTGAAGTCCTGAAGGCATTCTTGAGCCCTGAGGCAGCTCAGAGGCACACCTAAGGAAGAGAAATGCGATTTTAGGAGAAAAGCCACATAGCTGTGGCTTCCACTGCCCTGAGATCTTGTGCTCAGGCCATTACCACGTCACAGCCGGGCACTACAGGGCAAGGAAAACCACGCAAAGGGACTAGAAGCTTCTCTTGCTGGTGGCAAGGACAAACTCTGGCAGCAAGAATTGACTGCTGCAGAGCCCCAGAGCAAGAGCTCTCTGCTTGTCCCTTCAGCCATGAGCAAACTGAGCCCAACCGCTCCCTGCAGCGGCTCCGCACTGAGCAACCCAGACTCCCAGTTCCACAGATGTTCCTCAGATCCACGTGAGACTCTTATCCACCTTGATGCTGTCCCCAAAATGTGAGGGGAAAGGCTATGGCAGGGGATCACACCGTCCCTCAGTGCTGAGCACACCACACAAAGCAACAGCCACAGCCCTGGTTGTTTCAGAATCCTGCCTAGAGTGGCATCGTGGAAGAGAGCTCACCCAGAAACATGTACCCACTGTGGCACATTGGCTGGCGAGCAGGAAAAAGGAGGTGGAAGGACACACAGGTAGGCCCTGCACAGCCCAGAGAGCCAGGTCCACCCCTCCCAGCCAGCCCTGCAGGGCAGCAGGAGGCGCAGGGTCCCCAGGGGGTGTCCAGATCGACCTGGGTAGTGGAAGGAGCAGCTGGCACAGCAAAATCCCTAAATACCTCCCCTTCCACACCACCTTGGTCTGGAGGAAGGATGAGAGCTCTTCATGACACTGGGAGAGACAGATCCTCCACTGCTGAACACAGGAACTACTTGACTGGATTTTAAATAGAGCATTTTTCCCAAGCTCTACAATTAAGCAGCGATCCCATCGGGGAGTTCAGGAACAGGAGGGTTTAGCCTGGCACCAGCCAGTCTGTCACGCTGGGAAGAGCTAACATTAACTCCCCACAGACAGAGGCGGCCCAGGGAGGTGGGAGAACTCACCCCACCCTCCATGCGGGTGCCCGAGCCTCCCACCTACCACTCCTTTTGCATGCAAACAGCCTGCCCAGACGACCACATTTACTGCAGGTTTAGCTCAGAGCTTGGTTTGAAAAGGCGCTGCTTAAAATATCACGGAGCAACAAGTCCTCACGGCCGTCACAGCCTCCCAGCCCGCTCCGGGGACCCGACTCTTCCCTCTTCTCAGGGCAAAAGCCCTTTCCCAAGGCACTCGCAGATGAGGCCAAGGCTCCCCCTGGCAGAGACTCCATCAGCACGTCCAAGGCGCATTCCTGGAGACATCCAGGCTGCACTGCTGGCACGGCGGTGCCTGGCACTGCCTGGCCTCTCCCAGCTGCCTGACGCCAACCCAAGAGTTAAGAGCTTGCTGAAAGCCTCCCAGGGCACGCCGAGTCCTTGGGACCTCTCCCAACCCACCCTCTAAACAAGAATCTGCTTGAACCGTTTCCTGATGAACTTGGTTCAAAATGGAAAGCAACCGTGGAAAGCGTTTGGGTTTTACTCAGCCCTTTCTCTCTCCCCCGCATAAATTTTTATTGGTCTCTGAAATAACCAGTTTCAACAACTGGAGAATTTACCCAGGATAAAATACTGACTCTTCCCCAGCTGCTCCCCCCAGCAGAGTGAACATCCCACAGGCCTCCACCCTCTATCCGCTCTCCTGAGGCACGTGATGCAGCAGTGGGGTGAGATCTCGTGCACAAGTGGGGTGAGATCTGGTGAGCACACAGTGGCATCTCGTGAAACATTACCCACTAGGTGTTCCTGGACTGGGGGGACACCCAGGCCCACGTGGTCCCGCCACCACTTCCAAAAGACAGGACTGAACTGTAACACTCTCCCTGACAAACCCTGAAGAGCGACAGGTATAGGGAGGAGATGAGAATCACAGACTGGCAGGGGTTGGAAAGGACCTCTGGAAGCCTTCTCCTCCAACCCGCTGCCAGAGCAGGGTCACCCAGAGCAGGTCCCACAGGAACACATCCAGGCGGGTTTTCAATGTCTCCAGAGAAGGAGACTCCACCACCTCTCTGGGCAGCCTCTTCCAGGGCTCTGCCACCCTCACAGGAAAGAACTTCCTCCTCATGTTTAGATGGAACTTCCCATGTTCAAGTTTGTGCCCGTTCCCTCTTGTCCTGTCACTGGGCACCACTGAAAAAAGACTGGCCCCATCCTCCTGACACCCGCCCCTTAAGTATTTATAGGCGCTGCTCAGATCTCAGTCTGACTAAAAAGACCCAAGTCCCTCAGCCTTTTTCGCAAGCGAGATGTTCTAGTCCCCTCATCATCTTCATAGCCCTTTGTTGTACCCCCACCAGCAGTTCCCTATTCTTCTTGAACCGGGAAGCCCAGAACACCTCTGGGAAACACCTCTGCAATCAGTCCTTTGGGCTGTGATCAAAGATCTTGATCAAAGCTTGACCAAAGATCAAGCACAGCGTGAAGGGGCTGAGGAAAAGGACACTGAAGGAAGCAAGGGCAATGTGCAACGCTTCAATGCCGTATGGCCAAGCCAACACCCTGGTGCTGACGGTCACAGGCCTGTGCCCGCTCCTCCTGCTGCAGGAGGCAGGTGCCGGGGCAATCCCTGCACAGGGAGTTATAGCGAGGACAGAAGAAGGCCCTTCTCACCTAGTCGGAGCTCCCCGAAATTGCCGCATCCAATCTTCTTGCCGACCCGGAAGTTGGGACCCACCATTAAGACTCCCGAATTGGTTCCAGCACTTCGGCTTCCATGACTGCTCCTTCCTCCACCTGTCTTGGACATCCTTTTACCTTCCTCCAGGTCCCCTTTCCCTCCTCTCTTATCAAAATCCATAAGTTTGTGATACCCCGGCCTCTCCACGGTTACGCTGCTGCCATACAAATCCCAGAGCTGCCGAAAGTTGAGGGGTGAGGAGGAAAGAAGCAGGGTTCTTCTTGGTTAATACACCATCACGGTGAGCGGTGGGAGGGCGGGGTGTGGAGAAGGAGGGAGAAGCGGCCGCCCACGGGTGCTGGGCTACTGAAATGTTAGTGCTTTCCAAGGTCCCGCCGGGATTGTCATCGTCGCCTGTTACAGGGAGTTCTTTGGTGGAGAGAACATCCTGCGGAGAGGGTCCTCCCAGCGTGGCTCCTTGGTCTCCCAGCTGCAGAAAGGAGAGGGAGAAAATTAGCACAAGGAAACCAGGAGGCAGAAGACCCCTGTGGGTTCCAGGCTCCTGTCCCCAGATCTGCAGAGCCCCTCCAACACCTTCCCTGCGTTACAGGTAACTCCCACTAGGATGAAGGGTGCCACAATTGAAGGGTGAGAGAAGCTAGGGTACCAGGACTGTCACAGGGTGACAGCCAAAGATGCTGGCATAAATAAAGAAATAAGAATCTGGCCACGGCAGAAGGCAAAACGCTCGATGGGTGTCTCCAGGTCGGAGCCAGTAGAGCATCACTTGAGGAGAACAACGTCCCCACGGAGAAGGGCTGCTGGCAGCGGGGAGCCCTTCGGAGGCACGACCAAGGCACTTGGGGCCAGGCTGCTGCTCGTCAGACCCCAGAGTCCCCACGTAAATCATGACGTTATGGGGCAAACCACGCCAGGCGTGCAATTTCCTACGAAGTGAAAAGAGGATATTCTCCCCAGGCGGCTGCTCGCCAGGAGTATCCCTGCGGGTCCAGGGGCTGAGTCAGAGCACTTCTCCCAGCACCAACCTCTGCTGCGGCTGGGCCGGGACCTCTGTGCCAGCAACCCTGTGCCAGGACGCGTGGGAGAGGACACGGTTTCTAAGGGACGTGTGGGGAATGACCACGCTCAGAGCTCCCATGACAGGCCTGCTGGGCTGGGGTAAAACAGACACCAGTGAACAGGAACCCAGGAATCACTAGTCCCTCGCTTGCCAGCTCCTGATGGCCACCATTTCCTCCGCTCTTGCCAACAAACCTTGATTTTAATTGCAAAGCTCGGAGTGAGGCACAGTGGCCAACAGGGCTGCTAGCCACAGCCTGGGCAAAAGCCTCTGTCACGCTCACTGACAGTAACTGATGGCCGTGGATGCTTGTTTGCTCGGTAGTCCTCCAGCACCGGTCCTGCAGCACCTTGCCTACCTCACGTACGCAGCTCCCAGCACTTCCCAGTGAGACTGGTGGGAAGCCTTGTGCACGGTGGGGTAACCTGGGGTTCCCCTCAGCTCCCACAAACAGCTCAGCCCCTCGAAGCAGAGAGCTCATTGCAGGGGGGCTGGACTAGATAACCTTTACAGGTCCCTTCCAACCCAAACTATTCAAAGAAACTGCAACATCGACTCCGCACAACTCCCTCACGCAGGTGACCGTGTCCACCCGGGTACAGCCCAACAGTGAGGCCAAATCGGCCCCTTGCTCCCTTCTGGAGGGGTGAGGTGACAAGTACCATCAATCACCTCTGTGCTCAGGGAACCAGGCTCCCAAGAGGGAGCCATACTCTCCCTCCATCCAGGACTCCGACCGGAGGGTCCTGGGGGGAGGCCACGCTGGGTTCCTCCTCGCAGGGACAGAGTGTGGCAGGAGCAGGAGAGCCAGGAAGCCAAACGCAGGCTGGAAAGCGCAGAGGGTCCAGCAGGAGCCGCGTGCAGGCTGGGGGGCCACGTGGGAGACAGACAGACAGACACACGCATGCACATCCCGCCTTCCCCGCAGCATTCATCACCTCTGTTCTGCTCCCGGCTCAGCCCTTGCTGTGTTTTGAGCAAGCCAAGCTGGGAGAGAGCCCTGACTCCTCCCTGGCTCCCACCCCGGCCCCGCTCCCCCTCTCACCACCTTCCTCCGCTCCTCTCCGGGCTCCCGTGATGCCCACACCAAGAGCCCTCGTTGCCGCAGCCTCATTACCTGTGGGTTAAACAAGCAAACCCACACCCCTCCAGTGCTCAGGCTCCAGGAAATGAGCACACTGCAAGCCCTGACGCTTGGCCAAACCCTGTAAAACTTTTTATTGGCTCTCAATAGCTATTAATAACAAAAAAAGGCTTCTTGTGCTAAAGGGTGCACGGGGAGAAATAGGGGAGGGGAGGGCCTAAGAGCACCAGAGGGAAAAAAGACACCCAAGGTGGAACTCGGCATGGAAGAAGGACGAGCTGTGTAAGGGTCTGTGGGCTGGGGAGCTGCTCCCTGGGGCTGCCCCGCTCCCAGTCCTCGCGTGACACTGAATCCCGGCCAGGGCCACCACGCTGTCCCCAGCGTCCTGGCAAAATGCCGCTGCTCTCCAGGAGGGACAAGAGCTGCAGGCACTGAGGGCACAGGGTACTGGCCCAGCTCCTCAGGGCTGTTGTGGGTGCACAACACCCATCTGTGGGACCTGCCTGTTCAAGTACCAGGGAATAGGGTTTTCACGTGGGATGGGAGTCCACTCCTTCTTCTACAGGCTCTGTCCTCCAGGCCAACACCTCCAGAGCATCCCCAGAGCAGCCACAGCACAGCATGGCTCTCCAAGGCCACCCCCAGCAGGCCAACACCTGAAGACCATTCTGCTGCACCCAGCCCATCTTAGATGAGGGAAACTGAGGCACGCAGAGCCTTGCAGCTTCCCCAAAGCTGGGCAGCCACGGGCCGGCTCCTGCCCTGATGCTCCCTTCCCTCCGGCAGCCCAGCGGTCTCCGTCCCGTGCCAGCAGGAAGCGGGGTGGGAGCGGCAGCGGAGTAGGGCTTCCCTGCGCTTTGTTCTCCCCCAGCCCTGAGCGCACACGGCCGACACGTGATATCCTGCTCATTCTTTGCTCTCCCAATAATTTCCGCTCCGGGTTCAGTGCATGGCGGTGCCCTCCCGCCCGTCTCATGCTTCTCCCACCTCCGCTGGCCTCGCACAAGGGCGCCGGGGAGCCGTTCCCCTTGTGACCTCCCAGCTCCCGGAACAGGCGGCCCAGCACGATCCTCCTGGGGTGTTTCAGGAGCCACCTTCCCCAGACATGGCTCCAGCCACACACCAGGGAAGGGCAGGCAGCTGGCGATGTATGGGCCATGCTGCTTCATACCCCATTTTCGTTTTGAATCAGACCTTTATGTTCAGTCCCGGGGGATTTCAGGCCCAGACTGTTTGCACAGAGTCAGGCGGCCGACAGCCAGAGCAGAGGGAGCTCCAGCTCCGCGCTTGGGATTATTATTTTTTTTTTTTTTTTAGAGAGTTATGGGTCAGTCTCTGCAAAGGAATTTCAGACAATGGAGCAAGACAGAGCCCTAACAGAAGGGAAAAAATAAATACTGTTTCCTGTGAGCACTGGGAGCCTATTCTGTCTTCCCCCAGCCCAGACAAACACAGGCAGCAGCATAGTATGACTCTGCCTGGGGAGCAGCCCTCCTAAAAGAGCCCGGCTCCAAATGCTGATTTCAAGCAGCGGGGCCAGGGAAACGACTGGCGAGGCCACGGCACCGACCCCTGGGCCGGGGCTGTGCCAGCCGGCTACCGTGCTGCGGTTCCCCCTTGCCCAAAGCCGGGCAGTCAGAGAAGTCACTGAACTGCCTCTGTGTGAGTCAGGCCAGAGCAAGTGATGCTCCTTCAAACTCTAGCCACCAGCCTCCCCCAGGGATGAGCCATGGGGAGCCGAGGGCTGGGAGGAATCTATTTTCGCATCCAAAGAGCGCCAAGGAGAGGCAACAGCTCGCTCTACCTCGGCACAAAAGCAGGACCCACCTCTCTGTGTGGTGTCAGCGACTGGTCAGGTTTTCCACTCTGTGCCATAAAGAGATCCCTGGCCTTTAAAATTGAGAACAACCTAATTAGAAACAGAAACCTTTGGTAAAATCCCAGGACTCCCACTGCTCTGGAGTGAGCAGTCCTAAAAAACTTGTGTTTGTTAAAACACAGCAGCCTCTGGATAGGCAACAGCAACCCAGACCTGCCCCATCTCACCACCCCAGGGCAGCAGCACAGGGGGGAAGATGGCCCTGAGAAAACCGACGGCACATTGTTGTGTTACAAACAGGAATCCTCACCCAGGTCGTCACATCGACGCAAGCAGCTTCAGAAAAGCACCTTCCAGGCTGGATTCGTTGGCCCGGTATCAAATCTGATACAAGATGAGACTAAGAAAACTTCTTTCTCTCTTTGGGGGAGAAGAGGAGGGGGAATAAGAAAAAAAAATAAAATAAAATTGGCCTGGAGTTTGGTAGAATAAATTCCAAAGCAAGCTGTGGTCTTAAAACAAATAAGCACTGCCCTGCAGTGTTTGCAACGCAAGTGCTCCAAGCCAGGGAACCTGAAAGTGAAATAAACTGCAGCCAAGTGCAAGTCACTTCAGCACCTCCCCCAAAACAGAACCACAAAAACACCGAAAGTACCATAAAGGGGGCAAAAACCTACACCAAAGCGATAATCTGAAACCCAAAGCAGAGGTCCCTGTTGCTTTTGTTGAAATATTGGGTTATTTTTATTTGCCATCTGGTTTTGAGCAGGCCAGGTCTGCTCCAGTCACATTTACAAGCTTTTCCCTGCAGCCATGAAGGTGAGAAAAAGGGATTGGGGGTAGGGAGTTGTTTGTTGTTTCCTTAAAAAAAGAAATAAAAGAAGAAAAAGCTGCGATTCTAGTGCTAGCTCTTGTCTCTGAGCCCTGTGACTTGCACTCAGATACCAAGGCTCGGGAAGTTCCTGGTCACATTTGCAAGTATGAAATGCTGAAAAGCTGTATTTTAAAAAAAATTTCTTTCCTGTATAGCGAAACCTTGTGGCTGCCGAGAAGGGACTCGTACAATACCATCTGGGGCACATTGTTCTGGGCCCTTTATACACACACAGCGTCCCTGCCCGAAAGAGGTTACAATTAAACTGGGCAAGACAAAAGAGGGGAAGAGGAGGAAAAAATAGCGGCCCTGGAGCAGGGAAGTGAGGGGTGAAGGTCAGGGAGCAGGTCCGTGGCTCTTCTTGGAACAGAGGCCGGGTGTCCTGGACCAGCGGGCACCCCCGGGTGGCTGCGATGCTCTACAGAGGCTTGGCCACACTGAGCCCTGGTCTCCACAAACCCTCGGGACGCTTACTTGAAGCTGGTTTCCCCATGTCGTCTGCGCTTCGCGAGCAAAAGAGAAACGCAGCTGCATCCAGATGAAAGAGAAAGGAAAGCTTCTTGAGAGCGCAAAAAAGAAAAGCCCTTGACACCATGCAGCTCCAAGTACAGATCACTGCCAATTAAAAGCTAAAAATAATCACAAGTATCCCAATGTCCCCAAGGACGACCCCATCAGCTGGCTCCCAATACAAAAATCCAGACCAAAAAGCAACCGGTGGCCTTACACAGCTGAAACCCAAACCCAATAAATTTTAAAAGTTTAAGAGGCAGACGAAGTCTGAGCTTACAAGGAGATCAAAAGTCTTAAACCGAAGCAAGATCCAACATCTTCAACGCGAGCTGCAGACGGTTCCAGATGATGTCTACAAAGGTTTGTAGTTCAAAATGTGTTCCAGGCTCCAGCACCGGCAGCCAACCCCGCTCCTGACAAAACCGGGAAAAGCTGTGCCACAACACGGAGGTTTCCCAAAATGCGGGGTCATGGAAAGCCTCACCAGGCTTCCCCCAAGAGACCCCTGTGATGGGTACAGTCAAGGTGGAGGTAGAAGCGGAGGCACTGAAGGGATGCAGGGCAGGAGAACCAGGGCATCCCTACAAAGGCACCTCCCAAGAGCTCAGCGAGCAGAAAGGCAACAGGCTGCTGGAAGGCTCCAGCTTTTGAGCAGCCTCCAGGCACCATCGCGGCACCACCAGGGCCCTCTCCATCCACCCCACACCCAACATGAGGCCTCCAGGGATGCCAGACAAGCAGGACAACTCTTGGTGCTCATGCCTGGCTCTGACCTAGGGACCTTGCAGGTCAAGCAGACTTAGAAGGGGAGCATCAACTCATCTGAGGGGTGAGCAGCTGTAGAATGAGAAATAGATGCTGAAGGAAGGGTGAAAGAACCCCAAAACTCATTCCAACCTAATGCTGTGAACTGTAGTGGTATGAAAGATCCTCCTGAGATGGACATTTGGGCCACCGTTCTCCATGAGGTCACCGTTCCGACATGTGCCCATGGCAGTGGGGAGCAGAGGCCAACACAGGCTGGAGGAACAGGCTGGCAGCTTGGGGACAAAGGCTGTTCCAGCTGCTCCAAAGGATGGGAACTGGCCATGAAGTCACCTTCTCCCACCAACTTTACTCTGGACAGAGAGGAAGTGAAAAACCTTCTGGAGTGTCCCAGCGCAGCAGAAATGTGTCCTGCTGGGTCTGTGGTGTCCTGTGTTCCACAGGGCTGGCTGAGGTCCTCCCTCAGGTCTGAAGCTCCTTACTTCTGCTACCATACACTTCTGCTCCATACAGCTACCACAAAAGGGAAATTCAGTGGATTTTCCAGGATGTAAAAATAATACAACCACTTCTATTCTGGAAATTCTATGTTCAAACCATAGCCCAATGCTCGCATCTCTTGTGGGACACCCAATGTCACCAGTACAACCAGACAACCTGTACCGGAGTGACAGCAAGGGCATACACATGTGTAAAGACCCAGCTTGACCCACTGTTATTTAATTGACCTTTAAGAACAAACACAAGCAAAGTGGAACTGGGCGACCTTTACACTGAGGTGGGAGCGCTCACACACCTTCGGCACCATTTTAACTTCACCGGCTGGAAATTCCTCTCCTCCACAACCAACAGGGAGCTGTAACGTATGTCAGGGGGTAGCTCACTCCCAGCCCCGCAGGAGTACCAAGAACCCGCTCCTCACACCACTTTCCTTCCCTTTTCTCTCTGCGCACACACAAACACACACACGCTGGTGCTGCAGGAGAAAGCCCGGTTTGAGACAGCCACGTCAGACATCGCAATAAGCCCCGCTCTTGCCTCTATCTTGGAGAGGTGGCATTGTGCTCCAGAGCACGCTGCCGAGCTCCCTGCGACCCAAGTCTTAACATTTATGCGAAAAATCCATGCTGGGTCGATTTTTGAGGAAACAAGACAATTGGTAGGAGCAGTTTTTAGGTTTTGGTGGGGTTTTTTTGTTTGGTTGGTTTTTGTTTGGGGTTTTTTTTTTTTTTTTCCCCCAAGACTAGGACTTGGACAGTTTACAGTGGTCTTCTGCTCAGGCAACAGGAAAGTCATAAGCTGGAAGCATAAGCTCCTCTCCCTGCCTCGTACCGGGCTCAGGCAATGAAACAGGCTCCAGAGGGATCTCCTGAGCTTCCTCGACTCCCAGACATGCACCTCTCCTCAAGCTGGACGCAGCCGCTCACCAGCAGCTCCCTCACACAGCAGAAGCAGCTCAGGTCCCCAGGTGGGCTGTCCCCAGCTCCTTCCCCAGGAGGAAGAGGGAAACTTTGTTGTTTGGAGGAATCCCACCCTGACCTCCACCCAGGGAAGTTTCCTCCATGGGCTGGAGAGGCAGCGGGGCTGTGCAGCACTCGGAGCTCACTCCATCTTGCACCTCCATCACCTACAGCTCCAGTTATGGGAGACCCAAGCAAATCCTCCAGCGCAGCAGAATATTCCTTATGGCAAAGGCAGATTGGCTTGTTCTGGCCCAATTTCCTCCCGATCCCTCAAGAAAAGAGGAGATCGAGTGCTTTGACTGAGGATCTCAAGGCAAAAGGTGGAGAAGGGAGTTCTGGATGTGAGCATCTCGCCTGCCACAGTCCAGGAGAGTTGTGGCAACCCCATCAGGATGGAGGACCAGTCATGTCTCGCAGGGGACAGCCCCTACGGAGGAGTGGGAGCATCAGGGCAGGGGTGACGGGGCCTTTATCCATCCCAGGGAATCCCTTAAAAATCAGGAAGTCCCGAAAGCAGCCGCTTTCCCAGCGCCATACGATGCCTGCGCAGTTTCTGCTGCTCGCAGCCACAAGAACATCATTCCCTGACCCCAGCAGGGTCAGGTCAAGCGGAGATGGCGTCCCGGCCTCCTCACAACATCCAACGCTTTTCCCAGCTTACAGCGAGGCGGGAGCCAGCACAGCTCTGTTTACTCCGTTTCCTCCTTTGTGCGTTGATGTTGGTGTCAGCACAACAGGAAGCTCTTGTTAAATAGTTTGTTACTTAACTGCTGATGCAGAGCCACCGGGGAGCCCAGGCGTAACGTGCAGCACGTTCCTAGAGGTGGGGGAGCCTTGGAGCTCAAGTTCAGGGCTGGGATTTGAGAGCTCTCGGCTCTGCCACCGCCTCCCTGCTCATTTGGGCATGTACTGACTTCCCAGCCCTTCACATCCCAACCGTTACTCTGGGATAACAACTCCCCCGCATCTGCCTCGTCCATTTGAGGTCCCCGGGGAGATGATTGGCTCTTTCTCAGCTTTTGAGCAACCGTCCCCCCCTGCCTCCTCCAAGGCATCCTCCAGGGAAACGACAAGAGCCCAGTAACTGACTGAAGAAACTCTCACACCAAACAGCAACATCCCGGGAATCTGCCCGCCGTACCTGCTCTCCTGCTGCCCATCAGCCCACTGGCGGGGAACATCCAACGGTCACAAAGCTACTTTTTTGGGTCCTCACATCAAGCCTGCTGGTCCCGAAGAGCGGCCCTCGCCCAAAGTCCTGCAGCTCATCTCCCCGACTGCTTCCTCACAAGCCATCGCATCCCTCATCGCCCAAACACGGACACCGGTTCACGTCTGTACAGTGCTCTCAGCCTGAGTCATCGATTACATGGCAGACGCAGTCCTGTCACCATGGTCACTGCACCAGGAGCGGCTGAAGCACAGTTTCCCCTTCGAAACGGCCACGGTCGCGGCTGGTCTCCCCCTCCAGCAAACAGAGACACCACAGCCTGGTTTCACTTTTGGCCCCACAATGTTCACAAGTAGGGAGTTTGCATGAGCAGTTTGTCTAAAACATGTTTGGTTTTTTTTTTTTCCGTTCAGATGGTTTCATGAAAAGGAAAAAAAAAAAAAAAAAAAAAAAGCTGAGGCTAATGTTTCTACCAGAATTTCTTCTAGTGTTCAAGGGGAAAAAAACACCCAACCACAAAAAACCCTAAACTGTGGCAGCAAAGCTTTTAATCCAACATGATCCGAGCATCCTTGTTCCAAATCTCCCCTCCCTTCCTGGCTTCCCAGCTCTGCACTGGGAACACGGTGTGTCGGTGAGGAGGGAGGACTCCATCCGCACGCTCCAGCCCAGCTCAGCCCCGGGGCAGCAGGCACTGGGTGCTCCCGGCACCCTCAGCCCCCCGGGCACCAGGTTCTCCCCCAGGAGCAGCGGGCACTGGGTGCTCCTGGGCACCCTCGGCCCCTCAGGCACCGGGTGCTCCTCCAGGAGCAGCAGGCACCGGACGCTCCCGGGCACCCTCGGCCCCCTGGGAGCAGCGGGCATCAGGGCTCCCAGGCACCCTTGGCCCCTGAGCACTGTCGGCCCCCGGGAGCAGCGGGCACCAGGCGCTCTGGGCACCCTTGGCCCCCAGGAGCAGTGGGCACCGGGTACTCCCAGGTACCCTCGGCCTCGCCAGTCCCCTGCTGCCACTGTGCCCCATGGCCCAGCTCTCGCCCTTGAGGGGTCCAACACGGCCACCGCTGCTCTTAGCACAATATTTAAAAAAAAAAAAAAACCACCACTAGCAGAGCAAATAATCAGACACACCATCACCTCCAGCTACAAACAAAAAGATTTCTAGCAAACGAAGCAGGAACACATTGAACCTCTGTTAGAGATTAAAGCTCCCAGCACAGACCATCAGCCAGCCTGAGCGCCTCAGCGTTTCACCCCAGTATCCATCCGTGGCTCCTGGCCACAGCCAAAAAAATAAAAAGCCAAAAAACAACCCAAGCCATAAACACATCAGGATTAAAAAAAATAATCCTAAAAATAATAATAATGATAAAGCATTTGGTTTTTTCCCCAGAGTTGAGCTGCGCTGTGAAGAAGATGGATTTTTCTTTATTCTTTCTGGCTTCCTCTTAGGGGGCTCATGTCTATTAAGCTTTTCTCTAAATTAGAAGTGTTCTCTTGTTACTGGCTATTCCCTTCCCCAGGAGAATTTTTAGACACTGTGCACTCTGGTCAGCTCTTAACCTACAACAAATCAAGCTCCAAATCTCTTCAAAGTTATTTTCTCCCAGCTTCCAAACACAAATATGGCTTTTTAATGGATTACTATGAATTTTCTATTTATTTAACAAAAAAAAAAAAAAATTAAAAAATGGTTTGTGCCACATCCCTCCCTCCGTAACGATGAGAAGAGCAGAGTTTGAAATCGTTTCTACCAAAGAGGCGTCCCCTCCACAGCTCGGAGGCCTCACCAACGCTTGGCTACAGCAAGTTCTCAACACAAAGCCCGTAATTTCATTTTCATTGAGATCTTTAGAGCGCACCAGCTGACATATTCCAAACCATCCACACTCTTCAAAAGCAAAATCTCGGCTGTTCCTCAAACTCCACCACCACCGATGGTACAGTTGGCGCTGGATGGTCCATCCATCCCTCACTCCTGCTGCCCGTGGAGCTGTATGTGCCCACAGACCCAGGGTGTGCACAGCATCCCTCTGACCCAACTCCAGCATCACAACAGCCCCAATGAGAGGAGGAGTAAAACTGAAATCTCTAAAAGTAAAAGATATTTGATAAGTAGTAAAAAAATGGAGAAACCCACCAGTAATAGTGTTTTCAGTTTCTGATGGAGCCCAGAAAGCTCCGCTCTGAAGAGCTGGTAGGAGCTCACTTGAAGGTGTGAATTCCCTACGGTGTTGTGATTTTAAAACAATTCCCTCCTTTTCAGGAGGAGCATGGAAGAGCCGTACAAGCCACATGCTGGAGAACACCCCTGGACCAGCGGCCGGACGACTTCACCCTGAAATCTTGACCACTCACAGCACAGCTCAGGCGAAGGAGGAGAGCTCCCTGCCTGGCAGCCAGCAGGCAGGGATGCAGGGATGCGGGTGTAGCGTCAACTTTACCAAAGAGTCAGCTTTCTGGCAGCGGTTCAGCAGTTGTTATTTTGCACCCAAAAATATCTAATGAGGAAACGGGCCCCTCTTTAACCAACAGGAGCAGGACCGTTTTGATGCATGTTTGCGTCTGGTTGCGGAAGCAGAAATGGAAATCAATGTGGTTTGGACAGTCCAAATTCAGAATCACCCAGATCCTCAATGTTTTTGAGCACAAACAAGCTCACAGTCATGGAATTAGAGAATTGTCTGGGTTGGAAGGGACCTTTAAGATGATCGAGTCCAACCACCAACCCAACCCTGCCCAAACCACCACTGACCCATGTCCCTCAGCACCACCTCTGCCCGGCTTTTAAATCCCTCCAGGGATGGCGACTCCACCGCTGCCCTGGGCAGCCTCTTCCAAGGCTTCACAACCCTTTTGGTGAAGGAATTTTTCCTCATATCCATCCTAACCCTCCCCTGGCGCAACTTGAGGCCAACAGCTCTTTTAAGGCAACTCCTAAATCTCTCAGTAAAAACAGCCACAAAGAAAACCTCATGAAGAGTCTCTCCGCCGCCGCGAGCTGCTGAATGCCGCAGTTTGCTCCCAGCTAAACGCAGAATTTCACTCTTTTCATCGGATCCCCATCCAAAGCAGTTACACCTGGATGGAAAATATTAACTATGCCTTACCGAGGAGCCGGAAATACCACGATGGAAATTTCAGCAGCAGCACAGGAACCGAGCAAAAAGCTAAAAATACTTCTCTAGGAAAAATAATAATAGTAAATGTACACATGCTAAAATAAGACCCGATCTGAAAACTAGACTGGAAAAGATCAAACACAGCACGAGTCAGACAAATCCATCCAGGAACCAAGTGCTTAAGGGACTCTATTCACCTGTTTGGGTTCATCAGCCACAAATTTAAACTTCCAACTACAGAATTCATAAAGTCTACCAGAAAACACACTGAAGCTTTGTTAGGGAAACTTGAAGGGAAGTAGCTTTTGGTTGATACACCTTGATCTGCCCCTTGTGTGACACGCGATTGTGCCCAATTAAGACCCAGGGCAGCCACCTCCTGGCTCTGGAGTCACATCTCATGAGCCATTCCCATGGTCCCTGTGCCAGCTCCACACCATGTGGGAACAGTGGCAACACCAAACCCCTGTGAGGTGTCAGGAACACAAAATCCCTGGCTGCAGGAGGGAATCAGGGAGCAAGAGATGGACAAGACCAAGCAAGGTCCCAGCTGGAGCTGCCCACCCTCCCATCGCACCTCTGGGATGTTACCAGCATCTTCTACCTGCTCTCTACTCCAGTATCCCTTCTCCAAGACCAGTAACAGCTGTCCTCGTGGCTGCTGGGCCAGGAAAGATTCTGGTATGTTGCTGGAAGACAGCAGGATCAGCAACCGGTGCCTCACTGCTTGTACTGGTGTCGCTTCGGTGTTCCTGCTCACAGATAGAGCAATTTCTGTCTGAGAAACTGCAACGTGCTTTGCCGTTACCGTTAAGGGGGACGCTGTAGACAGCAGATGGGCAACCAGAGCAGCAAACCTGGTTCTGAACAACAACAGAAAAGACACAGGCTCACCTTCTGCCCCTGCATGAAGTCAATTACCCAAGGCTGTAATTCCGCCAAATCTATCACGTTTTAACTGTTCAGCACAAAAAAAGCCAATTAGGATGTTGAAGTGGTTTTGGTTTTACTAACGCAGAGTTAATAGTACTGCAAGAAAGGAAGTTCATTACAGACAAAGCCGAGTCTTCGGCTGGGAGACCTTAAAAGGACAGTAGTCAGAGTCCAGCTCCTGGCTCTTCATCACTTCCCACAGCCCATATGCTCCAGCGGTTTCCAGGAGACACAGGTAGTGCCCCCCCCCAGCCAAGACACTGAGGATGTCTTTCAAGCCCCCCCTCAGCACCGCAAGGGCTGGAGTCAATAAGGCATTTTATACACAGAGTCACTCACTTGAACAAGTGGTCTCAGCTGCCGAGCCCCTCTCGTGCACCGGGCTTTGCAGCTCTGCCACTGGGTTTTCTATTTAAACCAGATAATACATCCACAAGGCAGCAAGCTCCAGTCAGACACCGGATACTAATTAAATCCATGCTGCTGCTAGAAAGCGGAGAGCTGCAAAGGAACCAGCTGCCTTCCAAAAGCCCACAGCAGTTGGCCAGCACAAAAACCTGTTTACCAGTCCCATGCCTTCCCCTTCTCTCCCCTCCACACATTTACCGAGGCTGACGTAAGTTGACCAGTTCTGCACCGATTTCATTGTCACAAGTGCGCTCATCTTGGCACAGAGCCTGCAAAGGTTTCCTTTCTACAGTCAGGACCTGCTATTACTATTTACCCGCTTGTGCCCAGAGGATGAAGCCCCAATTCTCAGCTGTACAGCCAACATCGACCCCAAGAAGCTTTGGAGCAGAACAATCCAGCCAGATCTGATTGACACACCGGTAAGGTCAAGTCCCTAACGCTCATCTGCTGCAAAACCTGAGCTTTGCTTTCATGCCTGGTGACTCCTCACAAAACAGGCTCTCTCTGCAAGCAGGTATCCAAAGGATTGTCTGTGTCCCAAATCACTGAGTCACGTTTGTGCCCTGGGAAACAGAGAAGCCCAAGGAGAGCTACTGCTCAAACAGCTCCTGAGCACAGACTACAGAGCCCAGAGCACCTTCGGGGCAGAGAACCTCATTCCATATCCCACCTCTGCCAACAGACACAGATTCTTCTCAACCATTTTTGCTTCAGCTGTGAGGAAGAAACGCTTTGACAGCTCAGCCACCCTCTTACTGCCCTGGCAGGCAATACAGAAAGGGAGGCCGAGCAAGGACAGATCCAGACGTGCTCCTCATGACTGCTGGGCTCACAGGACTGTGGGGATTCAGCCGAAGGGTGACTGACCGGCAAAAGCTGAGTGGTACCTGCAGACGCAGAAGGGGAGCTGCACAAGCATATCTGTAACAGGCAGCGCCGTGCCCTCTCCATCCTTCCCCAGCACCGCAGAATCTTCAAGAGGAGGTTTAACTTCAGGTAACAAAGGTGGTTTGGCAGCAAGAGGGAGCTGGCAACAGTGGGACCCGAGGCACCTGCAAAGCCTTTCTGTGAAAGGGATGATGCTACGCTTGTCACAAACACACAAATTCACTGTCACCTCAACCCAGCTCATCACCCTGGATGTGGCGGAACCTGTGCTGGGCCACGCTCCAGGAGCAAGGCAGGAAAGCACTGCATTTGGATGTCAGGTTTCTGAGTAAGGCAAGGTCCCCTTCCACCTCCTTCCCTCCCATCTCCAAAGCTCGCAGCCTGCTTCGCAGTCACCAGCCAGTGGCGGAAAAAAAAAAAAAAAGGTTTCTAGACAAATAGATAATTTTCACCCAGCAGCTTGGAACAACCGCTTCCATTTCGCATCTCACATCTGAGGCTAGAACACCTCCTCCTGTGCTGCTGCAGCCTGAAATAAGGTTAAGACCATCTCTACCAGCACGCTACTTCCCCAGCCCTGTCCCTGAATACTCCCATGCCCTCAAAAGCGAACACTTTTCATAAAAATAAGATAAGCGCTGCTCGCCTTTCCCCTGATAAGGGATCTTAGTGCACATCCGGCAGCAGCACAGGAATGGATGTGAAAGAAGAGTTGCCATCGGTTTCACAGACAGAGCAGAGGAAGGCTCTGCTCTCTCCCCGCCTCCACTGCGGCCAGAGCCGTGCGGCACCTTCGCTTTGCAGTGCCAGCCACGGCAGTGGGGAGCTGCCCTGCCTCCTGCCAGGCCAGCGGGCAGGGGCTGCACAACCCGCCCGGCAAAAGGAAAAGGTTTAGGGAGAGCCCGCTGCAAGAGGACTTTGTCAGCAAACCCAGAGGAACAGCAGGTACAAAAGCGGGCGGCAGGAGGAAAGGAAACATCAGAGAAGCGTGTGCCAACGGCCCAGCAAAGCAGAGAGGAGAAACACCGCAGCAGCTGCGAGGCCATGACGTGCCCACCCGAGAGCTGGTCCTGAGCCCACCCGCTCATCACCTTCTGGAGCCTGCAGCCACAGTGACACACAGAGAACACACGCAGCCAGTGCTGTTAACACACCTCACAAGAGCAGGAGAGCAGATGTTTTGGCAAGCGACCGTCCGTTTCCCACCCCACTGTGATGGGCTTGTTTCCCAGCCCGGCATCAGGGCTGCTTTGCCGTGCTTGCTGCTAATAAACTTTGGGGTTTTCCCTCCCTTCCCCAAATTTGCAGTTGTGCATGAGAGCACACACGTGTATTAAACATCAGCATGAAGCCAGACAGTTAAAACAGCAAACTCCTGGAGATCTCCGAATCCCAACCCGTGAAATCAGTTCTTCCCACCAAAGCAGGAGATCGGAAGCGCCCTGGTTTCCCAGCCCTGTGACAGACCAACCATCACCACGAGCCTGTCCATCAATACAGCCCCACCATGCACGTGATGCTGTGCACGGCGCCATCGCCTCTCTTCACTCCCCTGAAGGCAGAGTCGGGTCCACAGCCCCCACTATGGCTCACTGAGAAAGACCTTCAGCAAAAACCTCCTCTTGTTTATGCAACCCCAGGCCCCTGAGGACAGAAAACGAACCAGGATGTGACAGCAACAATCCTCACCACAATGTGAAAACCCCACATGACCAAGGGGCTGCTGTGCCACCTTCACCCCTTGTCAACGAGCTGCAGAACAACCCCCAGCCCATGGCAGGCATCCCCGGACCCATCCCCATCCGCGCAGCCGGTGGACACACCACCTCCCCGCTTGCTGGTGACACAGCTCCTTTAGCAATTCCCATGGATGGGGAGGTCAAAAGCAGCTCCCAACCAGGCATGGAGGATGAGGGCAGCCCCAGGTCACAGATTGCTCCATACGAGAGCCTGGTGGAGACAAACGGGCTCCTTGGCGAAGCGCAGCGTGACTTTCCCGTGCCACCAGACTGCGGGTGAACTGCTCTCCCGCTGCCAGCTCCTGCCTCTCATCCGCCCTCCTCTTCTACAGAAGCCACCACACTGCTACCACGGGCATCGTTGGAGGGGGACGCTGCCCACGGGATGATCCATGCCTTGTCATGGCAGGACGAGGCTACAGAGAAAGCCCAGGCCAAGGTGTTTTGGTGTGCGTGAGTCAGAGGGCCCGACCACCACACGCCGTGGGAGAGCTCCTCACGGCTCTGCTTACGGAACACAAACCACAGCTGCATCCCACGGGCCAGGCAGCAGGAGAAGGGGAGCAGAGGACAGGGGAAGACACAGCCACCCAAGCACTGTCACGGAGGGAGTGCTGTCAAGTGGTGGGAGACATTCAAGAGCAGAGGAAGAATGCAACCCTTTCGAGGATGTCCTCAGAGATCCCGCAGCCTTGAATCCCACATGTGCTTCCTTCCGGCATTGCGAGGGATCAGCTGTAGTTAGGATGAGGGGCTCAACATCTGTTCTCCAAAGGATAAGGGATGTTACCCAGTCCCTTTCCTATAACAAAAGCAAATTCCTGGATGCGCGTGGCTCCCCTTCCTTTCCTCCTGCAAGCCCAAGCTGGGTGACAGTCTCCAAACCTTCCATCCACCTGGAGGAGATTTCCTCCCCGAGAGGAACTTGACTGAGCACCAGCGTGGGCAAGCCAGGCGCTCTCCTCCCCATGGAACGGGACACCAGAGTGACACTCAGCACTTTGTCCTCCCCACAGCCTTTGGATGGGCTCCCAAATCACCTGAGGAGCAGGAGACAGAGTGCTGCCCTTGGACACCATGAGTCTCCCCACAACACAAGTGGCTGGGAACTGGCTGGAGCTGGCTCAGCATCACTGAACAGCCCAGAGCATCCCCACTCGCTCACAACTTCCAGGGAGCGGGAGAGCGAAGTTTAGCAGAGCATGAGCTTTCAGCACTTCCATCTTCCCTCCCTGCAGCCCCTAAGCTGCCACAGAACGAGCAAAAGTGCTCCCTCTGCTCGCCATCTGCATGGCCTCCTTGTGGCAGGGAGCAGAGGGGTCCCGGCATCCTACAGGGGCAGGGAAAAGGCTCCCCCAGAGCAGGACAGACAAGGAGACCAAGGACCGTCATCAGCACATTGCACCAGCCTGACAATGTATGTGCCAGGGCACAAACCTGCTCTGACAGTAGGTGATGCTCTCTCTTCTCCTCTGGAGGGCAGGGACATCCCTGCTGCCCAAACTGGAGCAACACTGCAGTCCACAGCAGACTTTCTTCTTTTCTTTGAACTGCAGCTTTCCAAGTGGCCACGCATGAGAAAACCCCCTCTCTTGTTACCTGCTCTGTCCCACCACAGTCCAGGCCACCAGGGATGATGCCAGGTGTGGACACTGCCATTTCAAAGTTTGTACTTGCCAACCCTTGACCACAACTGTCACACCAGGCGGGACACCCAGAAGAGACATCCAAGACCCTGCACTGGCATCCACACCGTACGGCTCCAGGGGCTGGGCACACACCTCCTTCCCTCCCAGCAAGCTGGGCAAGAATGCAAGCAGTAGCACTAGCCGTCTTATCTTCCTGATGTCCCTTGTCACAAGCTCCAGGGACTTTCCATACAGTTGATGCAAACGATAAATGTCCCCTGGCTCTTACACTACTCCTTACCGCAGCTGGTTCAAGGTACTTCACCAAGGGAGTGTCGTTGCAGAAGAAGGAGCGGAGGCACAGAACTGCCTAACGCCACACAGAAAGCAGCGCAGAAGAGGGAGAAAAGCCCAGTGGTCCCTGCTGTGCCCTCTAAGGTCGTCTGTGCAGAAGGTGGCCCTGACCATGGGGACCTTCTCCAGGCCAGGGCAGTAACCAGCCTTGTGCAGCACTGCCCGCTCGGTGCTAGGAGCGGGTCAGAGGCCTGGCTGCGGTGATTTCCAGATTCATTTCAGATTTGTCTTCTGGTTCACATTTCCAGGAGGTGGGTGGAGCAGACGCTGCCAGCGCCGCCCTCCTCCTCCTCACCAGTAGAGCCACCCTGCGCAGCCACCACCTCTTAAAGCCATCGAGCTCCTGTCAGGGGATACAGAAGGACACCAGCAGGCATTTATCTCCTGCTTCCTTCCCCTGGGCTCTCACCAGGTAGCCCTAGGGGAAAGGAGGGGCTCCCAGCCCTGACAACTCGAGAGGGAGGGTGAGCTGTGCTGTGTCGCCCAGAAAACTCGGTGCAGAGCCAGGGATACGCTGGGAGCACTCGCAGGGCATCTGAAAGCTCAGCAGCACAGCCTAAGCCAGGAGGAGAAGATGTTGGCCACGGGCCAGGCAGCTCGGGGCAACCCCGCTGCCCCACGAGGGACAGGGCCAGGAACTCCATGCTGCAAAACACCTGGCTCCTGCCAGGAGAGCGCAAAGCCCATCTCGGGTGGCTTTGAAATACCAGACAGGTTTTCTCAGTCCCCATTATCAACACTTCTCATGGGCAATTGCTGTAATACAGATTTTCCCAGTACCTCAAACAACAGGGCTTCTTCCCATCCCTGCCTGGGGACCAGGGAAGCTGCAGAGATGAAAACACAGCACTGGAGGAACAAAAACCCCAGCCTGTTTCATCTCCCACCTCTAAAATTTGGGATAGTTACTTATCCCGAAGGGAATGGGGACAAGTTGAGCACTCTGGCGCCTTCAGCTAGAAGGGGTCTCCAGAAGGGGTTACTAACGAGCCACTCGCACGCCAGCCACAGTTCACAAGGGGGAAACAGACCCACCAGGACTCCAACTTAGCAGATTCCAAGTGTACATCCAGCCTGGCTGCCAAAGGCTCGTGCACCGCAACAGCGAGATGCGTGTGACAGCAGGGTTCCCCCGCTCCTCAGCCCATCTGGGGACTGTCACTCTGCAGAGATCTGCTTGGCCTCCTGTCATGTGTATCGCTACCAAACCCTTTTCTGTCAGCAGGATCTGGGTTGGCATAAGCACTTTTAATAGTAGGATTTTTTTTTTTCCCCTTAACCCATATCCTCTTGACAGAACCAGGTTAGGAAGCAGTGGCACTGGCAGATCTGGGGTAGCCTTTTGCAGGGGAAAAAGGGGTGCGTGGATCCACTTATCTCTTCAATCACCAAACTACTCCCCAACTCCCCCAGGGTTGTATGGAAGGGAGGACCAATACCAGCTCTACTCTGTCCCAGCCCAGTCACTTCGCTCCAGAGCGGGCCCTTCGCAGGGTGGGCGGAGAGGGGTGTCATTCCCACCAGTGACAAGGGCTGTTTCCATTTCTGGGTTGCCGAGCTGCAGCTCTGCCAAGCCGAGCTGTACCACATTCAAGCAAACACCATTTCTCCCTCTGCTTTCTTGCCCAGGCTGCTCGAAGCCCCACATGTTTCCTCTCAAATTACTGCCAAACCTTAAGAGTTTGGGGGGAAAGAAGAGGGGGAGGGAAGGGAAGGCTTCCGGGGGGGGGGGTGGGGGGGGTTCACAGGGAAACCTCTTCCCGAAGGGCTGTCAAACTCCTTGTGCCGAGATGCCCAAATCACTTCCCTACTGCAAAGTCACACGGGAGCTGGCTCACTGCCACCCTGGCTGATCCCAGCTCTCCACCCCAATGGGGACAGTCATCCCACAGGGACAGCCTTCCAGGACCACAAGCAGGACCCACAGCCCAGGCCATGGGGAGGAAAGAGTAGCGCCGTGCAAGTAATCTTTCCTGCAGAGTAACTGGGGCGAAGGGATGCTCTGTGGCACGACAATATCCATCAGCTTACGTGCAAGCATCAGCAGCATCTTCGGAGAAGCAACGAGCGATCCACGAGGCATTTATCTTCCCACCCCTTCTATTACAAGACCAAGCAGCTCAATCCATTACACATTTTCCCTTGCAACCTCTCTCGAAGGTAGAAAAGCAACTTGCTCATTTTACAGATGGGGAATTGAAGCAAGATGAAAATCTAACCCGTCTGTGATTTCACAGAAGCAGAAGGGGATAGAGAAGGGTGATTTTCAACTAACTAGGACAAATTCCTAAGGCCTAGACAAATACCCCCATCTCCTGGCTTGCAGGGAGGGGTAAACTTCAGAACAGAGGGGCCGGAGACCTACATCCCATTCCTGGTCACGACACAAATTCAGGATCTGTTCAGCATCTTTTCACTCACGTAGAGGGATCAGACTCCCAACCCTTTATTAAGCACTGTGACAGCTTTGTGGATTAAGGACTCGGCCTGGTTTGCCACCAGCCTCCACATCAGAAAGGCACATTCCAAAGATTATTTCTCACCTTCCCTCGTTCCCCACCTGCGTGTATTTTGCACAGGATCAGAAGGCCAGGACCGAAACAGGGACACCACAGGAGTGGATGCAGCTGAAAAGGCGGCTACAGAGGTGCTGTGTGCTGGGAACGGAAATTTTTCAAGGGGTTTATCCAAAAGACCTCTCTCTCAAACAGGTAGATCAAGTGCGACCTCCTGGTTCCTCCCTTTACTTTACCCGCCCCAGACCTGTTTCTCTGGCCCTGCACAAGGGGCTTAATTTATAAAGTCAGAGGGATCACCTACAGGAAGGGACACACAGGATACACCCCCCCAAGAGGACGTATTTCATCTTGCTGCTATTAATACCTAGAACATTATTTACACGAACAAACTGTCCCTTCTCGCTCATTTCTGGGCTCTCACTTCTCCGATTTGTCCCAGAAACCCCAGCCAACACACGTTCACCCTTCTCCAGTACACACTTCCATCCAAACCCCAAACTTTTCCTTTTTTTTTTTTTTTTTTTTTTTTTTTTTTTTTGAGTTAATTACTCATGTTTCTAGTTCCTGTCCCCTCTTCCAGTCCCTGCAGACAGGACATAGCTCCCCTGGCTCCCTCATTCATCATGCAGCCAATTTGTGGACTTAAATCCATCAACGCTCATTAGGGAAACGGGCTGAGACTTCCCACAGCTGCACAGCGCTGTTGGGTGCCCACCTGCAGCCAGTCCCATGGGCAAGCGCTCAGAGGGGCTACCAGCCATGCTCTGGAATGTGAGCCCCTCTACAGCCTTTCAAACTGGGAACACAACCACAGAGGGGCTCTGGGCTGCAGAGTGGACACTGCCAGAGCCCTTGGTTGAATGGACACAGCTCAATTATCACCACTGAGTTATCGCCACCACCGCAGGTGGCACCAGGCGCCTGCAGAGGATGCAAAGGTGGGGAAAAAAGTCAGTTAGCCATCTTCTTATACAGGCTCTGATCCCCCCCCAAACTCCAGCAACCACACCACCCTCTGAGCTGGATGAGGCTCTGACAAAAGCTTTTGCTTCACCAGCACCAAACCCATCACTAAAAGCCAGAGCCATGCTCCAGCTGGACTTGGCTCTCCTTAGCAGGGCTTCAGGCTGGGATTGGGGGCTGCCTGCAAGCCCTTTGCGATGCTGGAAGAAGGAAGTTCTCAGCCTTTCAGAGCTGGGCTGAACTCTGCACACAGGAGCCTGGGCAAAGCCTTCCCCTTGGGCTGGCTCACAAACAGCTGCGTGCCTTTGATTTTCCTTCAAGAGAAAACATGTTCTTTCTGTAGCTGAGCAAAACTCAGCCAACATAGTCAAGAATGGCCAAAAGCATCCAATCAAGAGCTCAGAGCAGGAGAAGTTGGGACAGAGGGTTACCACGTAGCTAAGGAAGCCCAGACTTCACATCCAGACCTGCCCTGTCTGCAGAGAGGGGCTGCCGGACCTGCCTAAGGCCACCTACAGAGTTGGGAACAGAGGACCAGGCTCCTCTCCACCACCACATCCTCCCTTCCCCCCCCCATACAGCCTGAGGAGACACCAGCACAACCTGCCCTGAATTTTTGACCTACCCTACCGGTGTCCCAGCACACAGCTCCATGCAGCCACCCTCTGTCCAGATGTGTGGGGCAAGCTCAAGGCTGCCCAGCAGCAACAAACACCCTTACAGGCCTATCAGAGGCCACGCGATGGTGTTTGTGGCACCAAACCACAGATCTCAGAGAAGGATCTCAGAGAGAGGTGAGAGAGGACAAGATAAGCCACAAGCACCTCATTGAGCAGGTCCAGAGAATGGGAAATCCTGCCACTAGCAGGATCCACTGCAGAGGATTTCACAGCTAATGAACTCTCGCCACCAAAGACCACAGAGAGCACAAAAGCAGCAGAGCCTTTCTTTTCCCATAAGCTGCTTTTATCAGGAAGTTTACGCACGCTTCAGCCCGGCTTGCCCATGCCATCCCCAGCTGGAAAGTAGCTCCAAACCTGTGCCTTTAAATCCCGCTTGGCAGCGGGAGCGCAGGACTGGGGCTGCTGGAGCTGACACACCCTGCGCCGCTGCTCCAGAGCACAAACATTTCCTCCCGGCCGCTCCTGCGCTGCGGCTCCGACGGAGCAGCCTCGGTACCTGCCAGAGCAGCAACACAGGCCGTTTTTACACAGACCTGGAAATACAGAGACTTAAACTCATTTCCTGAAATCCCACCCCCCCCCCCAGCAGTGGACGTTCTTCCCTCAAACTTCTTCCTTAAGGCAAATATTTAGAGTGTAACAGGCATTCCTCATCGCAGGCACAAGTTAAATATTGGCCCTAAAACAACAGCAAGTGCCTTCAAATGATTCTGGCTGGAGAAGCACCGCTCTGGACTTTGATTTCTGGCTCTGAACAAAAATAGGAGCAAAGCACTGAGTATTACACTCTTCTCCCTGGAGAAGTCAGATTTCAGGCTCTGCAGGTCCCCTGCCAGGGCCACAACCAGCAGTGGGAACTGTCCCCTGCTTGTGAATGATCACAGCTCGGGTGTCTGCTGTCACCGAGCCAAACCCGCTGCAGCGCATCCTCTGCGCTGTGCACAGGATTATTCCGAGTCTCATTTCCAGGTCTGTGCTTATATATACACGGAGAGATAGAAGAGACCCGCTGGGAACTGTGGGTGCCATCCAGACTGCAGTGAGGGCATCTGCACGCATTGTCCTCCCCACTCTGGCTGCACCCCCTCCATTCTCAAAGGTGCCCACCTTTCCGTCCAGCCATGCCCGGCAAACTGATCTCTCCGGTGCAGAAGATGCTCTAGGCTGTTCCTGCTACGCAGTCAGCTCAGCTCCCTGACGGACGTGCTAGCTCTTGCAAGAAAATATCTCAGCAAGGTAGGAGCCCAGGAAGTCAGAGAGATGTCAGCATAATAAATGGGAGAGGGAACGGTGAGGAGGAAAAAAATAATAACGCAGTGAGTTCAGTACACCCGAAGCACAGTTGCACCCAGGCTCTGGGATGCTCTGGGCTTTTTCCACACAGAGGAGGGGAGCAGAGCTCCCGTCGTGACTCTGCAGCCGGCCCCGAGCAGCCAAAACCCCTGCAGAGCTGGCCTCGCCTCACCCCAAAGCAGCCCTGTGCTGCTCCATTGCTGCCGAGCCAAGCCCACGGGCAGACGGGGCTGCTCCATCTCCATGCTGCTCACACACCTCCTGCCCAAGGCAGGCCTGCGTCTGCGCCTCGCAGCCGAGGGAAAGCAGCCCCTGCCAAAAACCACCTGAAACCAGAGTCTGCTCCAACACAAGGGGTCTGCCCGCTGCTTCTCCGTGGCAAAATGCCACAATGGATTTACCCAGAGAGCTTCAGGTGGAGAAATGCTACTGAAACGCAGCACAGGTGTGCCTAAACAGCACACTGCACAACAGCGCACGTTCACAGTGTTTATTCTAGATCCAGCTAAATTCAGCACGGGGTGTTAAACGAGTTTCCCCTTTGCTCTCCTGAACTCGGTGCCCACGGACCTGGTAAGCCTGAGGAGCACCTTGCTTGGCTCTTCCCACTCCAAGCAGCAGGTCTGGGAGGGAGAAAAGGGGCCTGAGCTGCAGAGCCGCTCCCTGGCAACATCCCCTGCTAGTGCATGAGATGGAGAGCCGTGACGGTCTGCTGTGCTGGAATTCCTCTCTCTGCTCCCTTCCCTGCACCAAAACACCTACTGCTTCAGGCTGGAGAATCTGCTGGGGACTCTGACAATCTCTTCTAAGGATCCCCTGATAGGGCAGACACCCCTATGAAAACAGCATGGGTTTAAAATCAGCAGCAAGTTACCCTGGAGGAAAATGTTAAAGCTCCATCCCTCCAAGCACTTCCTATTCCCTCCCCAGCCGCTGAAGCACGCTGAGCGACGAGCTCCAGCAAGCAAGTTTGTGCAGGAATTCCCAAGGCTCAAGGTGGAGACCAGTCTGTACCTGTCAGCACCGACACCTCTGGTGCCTCGGCCACAGCACGCTGACCCCACACCCTCCAGAGGCGACTGCTGCTCCTCAGCCCCCGCTGCGAGCAGTCCCTTCCAACGCACAGACCGTACCTCTGCTCCCAGCATTTCTCCTAAGTCACTTCCTTAATATTCTCTGTACTTGGGAACATAAAAACCAGGCTTCAAACCAAGCCTGCATCGCCTTCAGGATAAGAGGAATGGGGATAGCTGGGGGTGGGGGGATTCCAGGAGAGCCTTCGCCTGCCCCTCGCCCACACGCACGGCACAGAAGGTGCTGGAAAGCACCATCCTCTCCCTGCATCACACTGGGGAAACCAGGCAGAGAGTACAAACTTCATCACTGCCAACAGCCCGTGCTAAAAAAAGGAAAAGAAAAAGAGTTTCTCGCTTTGTTGTTTATACCTCGGTGCTATCTCAAAAGCAAAAAGCAGCAAGATTTTCTACCAGAAAACATTGGGCAACGACAGGATTCTGTAAAAATGGAGCTTCCGAGTAGCACAAAACCGTTACAGCTCCGTTCTGCTGTAAGTTGGATTACTGCTGACCTGCCAGAGCCCATCGTTCAGCCCCCCACAGCCAGGCAATACCACCAGCAGCGAGACTTTCCCCATTGGGAAGGGGAATGAATCCCCAGAGGTGGCCAAGCCGCCTCCCAGCGCCGCTCCTCCTGCGCAGCTCTGCCCAGCTGCAGGCCGCGGGGCTGCAAAGCCCTTCCAAAGGAAAGCTTCACAAAATCCAAGTTCAAGACCAACCTTAACCCCTGTTTATTAACTTAAGAAGATCCCTCTCAGGCTGACAAAGCCTGCACATCACCTGCCAACTGTCTAATTCAGCTTTTGGAAAGCAAAAGCCAGGCCCCCCTCATTAAAAACCATTACATAACGTTAAACAACAAAGGGCTACAGGACACTCTCAGGTTGGTGGACAGGGAAAACCGAATGATTAAAAAAATTAACACTTCTTTCCTCCAGACTCTCAGTGTCACAAACACCCTGGGAACCCAAAGAGCACCTTATTTCAAGACCTTGGCTCATCCCAAGCACTGCTCTCGTGTTCAACTCGCTGCCACCGCTGCCCCACAGACACTGAACAAAACACAGCCCTTCTCAGCTCCGTTCCAAAGCACCGTCCCTACCAGATGGCGGTGGGGCTCTATTCTACTGCCCAACATCTGACGCTGGAGAGAAAGCCGAGATCTCGGCCTGCAGTGCAGGAAACCCTTCCCAGGCCTGAGGCTCAGCTCCTCCAGACCTCGCAGAAGAGAATTCCAGCTTCCCTCACGTCCCCGTCTTGGTGCAAGTCTTTTTAGCAGATGAGATCCTGGGATCGCTTGGTTTTACTGTCACAGGTGAACTAGGCTCAAGACATCGAGACCTTCATTTCCTGCAAGTGAGGATGTTTATCCTGCAACTTTTTAAGCGACATGGGGCTGGCTGCAGCGGAGAAGGCAGATGTCAGCAGGGTTATTGCTTGGAAAACGCAACTGTCACCAACTTTCCAACAGAATACAGACTTCATGGGCACTGGGAAATCTTCCTGGACACAGGACGAACTCCTGACCATCATCTTTTTGGAACCAACGAAGCCGATTTAAAATGTTTCAAGAACTAACTGAATTCCTCTACTCCAGCAGCAAACTCTTCTTTCTCTGAGCTGTGAAAGAAACCATCAACATCTTGCTCCATGTAGCATTTTAAAACGCCCTGCAAAGTCTTACCTACAAGTTCCAGCTTACCTGAAGAACCACTTCCTAATCGCACAGCATGGGATCACCTCAGCACTTAATGAGCGCGTCGATCTGCTGCAACGTTGCCATCACAGCAAGCGGAAGACAGGCAGACTTTTTGTGGTTTTACAGGCGGTGCACTCGCACCCAGTGCATGATGTACCACCTCTTCCCCCCTCAACAGCAGGGCTGGCGGAACCCACAAGCCATGGAGATCACAGCTCTGAGCACCTCACGTAGAGACAAGCCATGAAAGGGCAACCCCATGTCTCAGCCCGGCTGCCAGAAAGCCACCCGGCAGCTGATAGTGCAGTAAAGACATGGCAGGAGGTATCCTGGAACATCTCAGCTCAATGCATGCCCTGCAGTAAGCTTTTATTTAAGCCAGTTATTAGGAATAATGCGTCAACATAACATGGAAAGGGGCAGGGGGGGGGGGGATGTCCAACAGGAAGGGCTGCAGCCTATGCAGGGATTTAGGAGAATTCCCCAGGAGATGGAAGGCAGCTAACGTGGATCTGGGAGCCAGAGGGAGAGCCCAAATACTCTGTGTTCAGCTGCCCCGGCAGAAAGTCACCTTTACGCTTTCCTCGCAACTGGAGTCCTGCTTCTTCTCTACAGCGATGGACCTACTGGACACACAGGCTGACAGTAGGGGGTATAAACATCCACTCTAATAAAAACCCAAGACTATTTAGAAGCACACAGCTTTTCCAATGGGAAGGTAACTTGTTCTCCGGCAGAATCCCAGAGTTGCCAAGAGACCTGCTCCCCTTCCTTCTCCTCCTGGCTCACAGGATACAGCAGGACTACAGCAGTCTCCAAGCCACGCCATGGCTGGGCCCGAGGAAGGAGGCCCCGTTTCACAGCTTCTCACCGCGCCCAGGACAAGCCAAGGCTGCCTCGTCAAAGCCCAATTACAGGGCTGTGGGCAGAGCTGTTCCCACAAGCTCTGAGCAAAAAGCCATTGTAAGCGCACGAAGGAAGCTCCCGCGTTGGCACCCGAGTCTCTCCCCTCTCAGCAGCACGACGAGGGAAGAGGCTTTGACTCCTGATGCAGCTGGAAGTCACAGGAGTAGCGCAAGGCAAACCAGGCCATTGCGTGCTGGGACCAAACCCCACATTAACCAGCTCTGCCGAGTGAAAAGAGAGCATCCCTTCCACAGCCCCGAGGTCTGCACCTCTCCTGTGCACCCCCAGGAAGGAGCCAAAGCACAGCAGGGACTGCTGCTCACCCGAGGCTTCCTCACCATCTCCGATAAGCCTGTAGTGTCTGTCGTGCTGCAGTTCCCCTCTCCGAAAGGCAGAGATAAACAGCTTCCTACCCAGACTGGCTCATGCGAGGACTGGTCCTTTTAGCAGCCCATAATGCTCCCAGACCGGAGGCTGGGCACACACCTGGGTGGACCAGCCAAAGCAAAGGATTGCTGTTCCAGCACAGCTCATCGGAGCTCCTCTTAGCTCGGAAAACCACGGTGGGGGGGGAGAGAAGGCTACAGAGCACAATCAGGCCTGAGTCCAGTAAACATGTTTATTGGCAGTTGCTCTCGGACACCGTCTCTTCCAGCCCAGTGGGCTGGAGGGGGTGGGGGGAAAAATACTGATTGTCCGTGAGCACAACCCTCATGTCATTCCCATTGATCCGCTGAGTCACTCCCGTATTAACAGTTTTGACAACGCTCAGGCTGCACAGGAGCTCGGAAACGGAATACAAAACAAGAGGCAATGCGAAGCCTCTCCGTGCACCAACACCAGCGGAGAGAAGCACTCGCAGGGCAGAATCCAGAAACCTGCTGAACTGCAAGTGCCAACTTCCTCCTCTCCACTCGCTCTTCTGAAGAGCGCTGCAACAAGAAAACCAAACACAAACCACGCTGCAAGGGCAGGAACACAGAGCTCCATTCAGCGCGCCCAGAGAAACTGCCCAGAAAGCACAGTCTCCCCAGCAAACCACCACCAACTGCACCCCAGTCGTTTTGATGCAGGCGCAGACCAGAGCGGCAGCTGTTTTCGCAAAGAAACTACGGAACTGATTTATAAGGCCTTACAGATTTGTCAGCTAACGAAGAGGAGATCAAATCCCGAGGCAGACTGACCCAGGAGGGCAGCCGTTTCTACAAGCAAACGAGACAATCTCCCCTCAGGGGAGGAACTGGGGGCTCCCCAAGCGTGCGTGCCACCACAGACCTGAGAAAAGCTGCCGCCCGCCAGGCGGCTGGGGTCAGACCATTCTTGTCTGCACCACAACACGACAACCCATCCAGAGCCCCAAAAGGTGCTAAGCAGCGATAAAGTCATCGCCCAACAACGTTCCTATCTGGAACGCGCTGAATTAAAACAAAACCAACAAACCCAACAAATCTTTGGCAAGTTCCTCACAGCAGTCAAGCCTACCCCGCCACAGGGAAGGCCTCTCCACAGGATCCCCATGGAGGCCTCCTGCCCTAATTTACAGCAATTCTTTTTCAGACGCACTGGCAAACACCAAACGTTTTCTCCAATCTGTTATATAAAGTCCCAATTTTTAAACCTCTGTGCGGGCAGTGGGGAGATGGGGGGCACGCCGCGCGTGGCAGGGGCACGCCGCGCGTGGCAGGGTCACGGGACAGTCCGGCCAGCAGATGAACTTACACGCTCCTCAGAATTCATTTCCAGATATCCAACCACTTGTTGTACAGAAGGGAAACAAATGGATTAGTTAACGAGGCAACTTCCAAACACACCGGTGCAAACCACTTGCCTGCCTGCAGTCATTTTCCACACGGCTTGACCCAGGTCCCGGTTGCCTCTAGCTTGTTTAAAACAGACTAATTTCATGATAACTTGGAAGAGGTTTAACAAAATTCATTTTTTAACTTCAGAAATACACCTAACATGGGAGGCCCCCACGATGCCCAGACCAGAAGCCGCTCCTCAAAAGAAAAGACACCTTCCCGAACACCCCCATAACTTCACATTATTTGCCCCCTTAGCTCCAAGGGCCTCACTCAGTTCTCCTCTGCCAGCCACCGAACAGGAGCCACAGGCCTCTGGTGGCCCAGCTCCCCGGGAGAGCCGCTTCTCCACTGCAAAGCTCTCCTCTCGGCTGCCTTAGGAACAGCCAAAGTCAGCTCCTGTCTGGTGGGGGCAGAAGGAGGAGGGTATTTTTTTTTTCTGTTTCTCACATTCATCCTCCCCAGCTTTGCTAAAGAAAAAGACAAAGCTATTTTAAATACCAGATTCAGCACAGTCCTTTTCCCCAAATAAACACTTCCCAACCCCTCCGGAGAGAGGAAAGCCACATACAAAGGAGCCAACATCCTGCGAGGCTCCGGCTCCAGGGGCAGGCCAGGGAGGGTGCAGGCCCGAGGGAAACAACCGGGGGAGGCCTGACCCCATCCCCGCCACCGCCCCGGCCTCAAACGGGCCTTGAGGGGGGGATCGCGATCCCGGGCGGACCTGGACCCCCTCCCCAGGGCTACGAAACGGGCATCGCCGGGAGGAAACGGAGCGAGGCGGCCCCAGGCCCTCAGCTCGGCCCGACCCCTACAGGCCCCTCAGCCCCCCGGAGCCAGCCTGACCCCTCGGGGCCAGCCTGAACCCCCCCTCAGCCCCACCATCCCCCGGCCCCCCCAGCCTCCCCAGGCCAAGCCTCGGCCTTCCCTCGGCACCTACCTCGCCCCGTGGTCCCCACGGCCCCTTCTGCCCTCCGGGCCCTGCCCGGCCGCCACAACCCCCCTCCCCGGGCCCGGCCTCCGCCGCCCCCGCCTGAGGCGCCGCCCGGCCCGGCCCCCCCCTCCCCTTCTTCCCCGCCACTGCCTGGTCCCGGCCGGGGCGAACCGCAGCAACAGGGCAGCCCAGCGCGGCCTCGGTTACCTCGGCGGGCCCTCAGCGGCGGGCCGCGCTGCCGCTGCCCCGCGGCCGCCTCCCCATGGCAGCGCCCCCGGCCCGGCTCTCCTCACGCCTCCCCTCACCACTCCGCGGGCAGCGGCCAGCCAGCCACAACGCTACGCCACCGGCGTAGGCTCCCCGCGCACCCATGCGCCCCCCGCCACGCCGACAGCGCAAGCGCCTTTCCTGAATACCAACTCCGAAGCGGAGAGGCCCGGCGGAGCTCGGCGCAAGCGCAGCCGACGGGAGGGTGGTGGCGCAACGGCGTTGGCGTAAAGCGCGTTCGAGAATAGGAGGCTTGAGGCGAGCGGCAGGAGAGCGGCTTTGCGGCAGCGCGGGGCACTTTACGGCAGCGCCGCGCTTGGCGGCTACCGGCGCGGCTTCCCTTTAACTCCCTGCTGCCCGGCGGGCGGAAGCGCGGCCCAGCTCCGCTGGGGGGACAGGCCTCTGCGTTGCCTACAGCCCCCTGCGCGGCCCAGGCCCCGGTATAGGGCACAGCTCCCCCACAGGGGGCCAGGCCTCGCTATAGGGTACCCTATAGGAGTACAGCTGCAGCATGAGGCCCCCGGTTTGGGGCAGAGCACCGCCAGAGCGACCGGGATCCCACGTAGGGCACCGTTCTCAGGGTGAGGTACAGCCCCGCTGCAGGGAACAGGCCCCGGTTGTGGGCTATATCGACCCGTTTAGAGGGGACAGGCCCTAATATGTGGCTGAGCCCCCCGTTAGAGTACAGCCCCCGCGATGGGGGACACCCGTCTGTAGGGAACAGTCTCCAATACAATATACAGCCCCGCTATAGGGCCCAGCTGGCGTTAGGGCCTGGCAGGACAATCTCTGGGGAGTGGAACTGGGTCTGGGGGTCCCACAGAGGGGGAACGGCCATGGGACCGATGGGCGAAACCCCCCAGACTCCTCCATCCCGCCCCATCCCATCCCAGGGGAGCAGAGCAAAGCTGGGGCAGGGATTTTACAGACATTTAAGCCCTTTTGGGGACACCAGCCCTGAGCAATGCCACCACCGTCCCTGCTGCCTCGCAGGGAACGGAGCTCCAGGCTGGGGGACCCCCTGGGACAGGAGCTGGGTGGGCACACAGCCCCCAGTGCCACCTCCAAAAGCCTTTTGCCTTCCTCAGTTTTGGAATTACTCTGATCGGTCATTTGGCCGTAAAACTTCTCTCCCTGCTCTTGCTCGGCGAAGGAGGGCACAGCTGGGACAGTCATTTCTCTCAGTGGCACGGGAGCCGTCCCCATCTGAGGCTTTCAGGGTAACACTGGAGGGAGGAGACAGCCCTGTACGATCCCCCTGCCCTCCTCTTCTTCACGGGACAGAGTCACCCCAAAAATATTTTCAGGCAATGGTCAAATGAGTTTGTGTGGTTTTGGGGGAGACTCAGGTCTTCAGCCACCAGCATCACCCCAAATTTTCAACATTTCCAGCTGCTTAAATTGATTCTCTCCCAGTTCCAGGGAAACACTCTCGCCCCCAGCATTTGTCTGAAGTACTTTTTCCCCTGTAGGTGTTTGCTTCTAGAAGAAAACACTGTGATTTTGGAGAATTAGCAAAATAAAACGAGCTCCGCATGCAAAGCCCGGATGTTGCCATCCCGTCCCTGTGCTGTGACACGACCCTTCTCCTCCTGCCCCTGGCTCAGGATGGCAGCGAGGGGCCATGTCCTGCCACCAGAGAGAATAAAATTGCCCCCGAAGTACCCGATGGGAGGTCCATCCTCCCCTTTCCTTTTTGCCCCATCCCACCACCCCACACTGCAGAAAGAGGCGATTTTAAGCACTTTGAGAACGTGTGAGTTGTTCAGACACTTGGCTTGAGAATTTAACCCACCTTCTGGAGCCGGAGAGGGGAAAGCAAAGAGTTTGGATTTTATTTCAAGGCAAATCTCCAGCGGTGAACACGCGATGTGCCAGGCGTGGTCTGCAGAGACCTGTACAGCTCATGCTACAGAACCGGCTCAGCACCGGCCAGTTAGCGAGGAAAGCAAGGGAATTTCTGCCGGGAAAGCATCCAGCTACGAACCCTGCCCTCCTCCCACGGGCACGAGTTAATTAGGGCTAATTCGCAAGCAGACAACACAAAACGAACCACTCTCGATCATGCACGGGGAGAACGAGCTGCTCAGGAGCAGGCGGACAAAACCTTCGTGCCGTGAAACATTCGCGTTCAGGGCCTGGGAAACTGAAGAGCGACAGAAACATCAAGAACCAGACAAAAGAAAAAGCCAGGCCCCTCACAGTGTCCCAGCATAGAATCACAGACTGGTTTGGGTTGGAAGGGACCTTAAAGCCCACCCAGTGCCACCCCCTGCCCTGGGCAGGGACACCTCCCACCAGACCAGGTTGCTCCAAGCCCCCTCCAACCTGGCCTTGAACCCCTCCAGGGATGGGGCAGCCACAGCTTCTCTGGGCAACCTGGGCCAGGCTCTCACCACCCTCACAGCAAAGAAGTTCTTCCCCACATCTCGTCTCAATCTCCCCTCTGTCAGTGTCAAACCCTTCCCCCTCCTCCTAGGGCTCCCCTCCCTCATCCAGAGTCCCTCCCCAGCTTTCCTGGAGCCCCTTGAGGGACTCGAAGGGGCTCCAAGGTCTACTCCGGAGCCTTCTCTTCTCCAGGCTGAACCCCCCCAACTCTCTCAGCCTGTCCTCCCAGCAGAGGGGCTCCAGCCCTCCCAGCATCTCCGGGGCCTCCTCTGGCCCCGCTCCAACAGCTCCATGTCCTTCTGCTGTTGGTGGCCCCAGAGCTGGAGGCAGCATTGGGGGGTGTCTCCCCCGAGCGGAGCAGAGGGGCAGAATCCCCCCCCTCGCCCTGCTGGCCACGCTGCTGGGGATGCAGCCCAGGGTGCGGGGGGTTTCTGGGCTGCTACCACACATTGCTGGGGCTTGTGGAGCTTCTCACCCACCAATACCCCCAAGTCCTTCTCCTCAAGGGCTGCTCTCCAGCCATTCTCTGCCCGGCCTGGGCTTGTGCTTGGGATTGCTGACACTGGGGATCCCGAGGATTTTGGGGAGCATACAACTCGTTGTTTCCGAGTGCCGAGGACCTGCCCGAGTAGCAACTGGAGCAGGAGCTTAAAGCTGTGCCTGGTGCTCAGACTTTTGAGGGCCTGGAGTAAAGAACTTGAGCAAAAGCCGTCTCGTCCTCGTGTCAGCACATCGCTGGCCCAGCAGCTGCAGGAAACCGCTGCCAGGGGAAGCGAGATGCTGGTGGCTGGGCAGGGGGTACCCGGCCCAGGGCTTTGGAGATGAGGAGGACACTGAGATCAGCAGATGTCATATCGAGCAGCTGCGATGAAAACGGCTCTTTTAGGATTAAATATCTGCTATGGAGTGGAATGGGGGTATGAAGCCGCAATATGGTAATTTGGGGCAATATATTCAGCTACACGCTAAACAGAGTGATTCAACTCACCTTCGCCATTTACCCCAGTGGTAACGACCTCCTTCTGGGCAATAAACTGGAGGAGGGAGCAGCCAGCGCTGCAAGGAGCCAACGTGAGTCTCTGCACCGCTACGGAGAGGCCAGGACACAGATCTGGAGCCCAGGACACAGACCTCGAGCCCAGCGCTCAGGAGATGCGACACTCTCAGCACCACCCACACCTCTGCCCTCCCTTCCCTTCGTTAGAAACTGGGAATAACGGCAAAACCTTTGGGAAACGCTTCTCTCTAAGAGAACAAACCACAGCGTGCCTCTCACACCGGTCCCCAGCACAGAGGATGGGCTCCATCCCTAAACCTGCTGTTCTTTTAAGGGAAAAACAACATGTGGTGGGAGACTTTGGAGGAAAATAAAGAGATTTCGCCATTTCCCTCTGCCAGATAATTCCGGTTACCTAGGAACAGACACACTTCTCTAATGCGGCCAGTTCTTCTCATCAAGCACAGGATGAGCATTTATTGTCTTGTGATCAGGAGAAAAACATAAACAAAAAAACCAGAGCTCCACAAGTGACAGGAAACATCGCACACTTACACACCACGTGAGGCCCAACAAAACCGGGAGCCAGGTCCGGGTTAATGGTGTTAACAAGTCTTAGAAATCTAATGTAAACATTTAAAAACATACAGAGGAGTCCAAAAAAAAAAAAAAAAAAAAGCCACAGTAGTTCAGGCAGCGCATTGAGTCAACTTTCTGGAATTACGGTTTCTGGCGTGGAAGAGGATGGAGGGGGGATGAGATGGGGGGGTCCCGTGCAGAGCGGCTGGTTTCAGCCCTGCAGAGATCTCTGGCAGTGACTGCTCATGGCGGGGCGATTCTGGCGTCCGGCTCAAAACCATTCCGGTGGGCAGGCTGCCGAGCACCCTTCTTGCATCAAGTATTTTCAACGTGACTCAAGGTGGGTGCTTCAAAACAGCCCCCCGGAATATCTAAGGGAGGGAATAAAGAAATAGAGAAGCAGAGCACGGCATCCCCGGCAAAGCTTCTCCTCTTGGTTCCTCTGAAATCTCCAACCTGACATGCCAAAAATAACACAGACACCCATCGCTTTTGAGAAATTTTGGCAAGAGGGTGAGGATGGCGAGGGGCAGGGCCAGCGGGAGCGTGGTACGGGGGTGTTCTGGCTTCCGAGCACGGCTGACCCTGCGCTCGGCCCCGTTACCCTCCCCTCGCTCCCCCGTAGTGCAATCGTATTTCCAGGGAGTTAATCGACAGGCAGTTCTTTTATCACTCTCTGATGGCAAGCGACAAAGAACACTTAAAAATCACGCTTGACACAAGACAAAGGCACCTAAAAGCTTGACAACGCGATCAGGTCGTGTTCTGTTAAGAAGGCTTCAAGCGCTCGTACTCACAAGCACATTGTACATTCGCAAGGAAGAAGAAAAACCAAAAAACCCCTCACGTTGGGAGCACGTTAAATATCCCAGAGCCAGCAAAGGACTGGTTCTGCAGCGGGGCGTCAGTGCTGCTTGTAAACAGAAACTGAGGGAGGCTCTGCCCTCAGATTCGGGGTTTGCTTTCGCTTTGGCCCTCGTAACAAAGGTGTCGTGCGGACCCCGAGCTTCACTTCGCTTACTGCACGAGCCAGGAAAAGTGAATAGAGCAAAGGGGAAGATCTGCAGGGGCGATGCAGAAGGAGGAGCTCTCCTTCGTGAACTATTATTTTATTAGATAAGGCACATGTAGAGACTGTTTTCAAAAGATCACTTGCAAATCAATTCCCACCAGCCAGGGCAGCCTCCCTGTCCCTGCCCAGGAGCCAGTTTTGTTTTCCAGTTACTTGGTGTGAATTTGGAGTGACTCCACTTCCACCGTGGCATCTTCCGTATCCCCTCCGCCAGCCTGGGAACTGGGTTGGCTCTGGGTCTGACCCATGGGGTGCCCCACATCTTCAGGCTCTGACCCATGGGGTGCTCTGGGTCTGATCCACGGGGTGCCCAACACCCCCAGGCTCTGGATCTGACCCACAGGGTGCTCTGGGTCTGACCCACGGGGTGCCCAACACCCTCAGGCTCTAGGTCTGACCCACGGAGTGCCCAACACCTCTCAAGTCTCCGCAATGGAGCACTCTGTCCTTGACAGGATCGTTGGCTAAAACTTTCAGAGCCAAAGACTTTGAACACTCACTCCTTATAAAAAATATTGGGAACCGACCTCCCAGTTTTGACAGGTTTGAAAAAATTCACAGCAGGTTGTTGAGGGAGAAGAAGAAACCGCAGCCTCTGCTGCCTGGGTCGCTGTAGGACACGGGGGAAAGGGACGGCTCAGGCTACAGGAGTCCTGAGGTACATGCACAAAATGGAGATGAAGGAGGAGAGGGATGCTCGCTCTCAGGGAAAACAATCTCCCTCCCAACAGCTTTATCCTCTCTTTAGCCGGTTCTTGGAGAAAGGCAAAAACTTCTCTCTCCGGCTTGTACCTGGAAGGAAAGTCCTGCTGCCTACGCAGGGGCAGACGGGGTCTGCCCAGCCAGAATCAGTTACGAGGACTAACAAGCTTTCCTCGGTCTACCAGGCCCCACTGAATAATGTCTGGATTTCAACTACATCAGTAGGAGGCAGAATTAAAACTATTCCTGTAACAGAATTACTCCCAAACCCCGCCGGGCCCCAGCACTGAGATCAATAGTTATCCTGCATCCGGCTACTGGCTGGGAGCCCAGAAAAAAAGGTGTCCCAGCGGGACCAAGTGTATCCCGTGGAGCATTTCTTGGGTCAGCACAAAGCCTGGGTGCCACAGAAATGGAAGTGAAACGGCACAGAGATGTCGTGCTGCCCACCCGTACCAGGGCGAACGTCACCCAGGCAGCCAGCTCCAAAGCCCAGCTTTCCAACAGTTTCCGGCGGGCTTTGAATCAGGCTGTTAACGAGCGATCGTTAACCCAATGAGATGAATCTGCACCTTTGAAGCACGTAGATCCAGCAAAAACTTTTGGCAGCGGGGAAAGCAAGATTTCTAGCGAAACAATAATTGTAGCCAGACAGATGAGGGCTGTTGTGGACTTCACATCTGAGCAACACTCACCCACAGCAAGCACCGTTATCTAAAGGATTCTTCACCAGAGAGAGCAAGCAAACGAGGCTGTAGATTCTACAAATACCTTTGATATCACTAATACCAAATAATTTAGGTGTCGCATTTCCCTTAGAGTGAAAAATTCCAGATTATTCATCCAGGAGAGTAAACACCAGCTGCTACTGCTGCTCTGATTGCGTTTGTTACCGTTGGGGAGGACTCGGCAGGTGCTGCGCGTGCGATGAAAACGGAGCAGGGAGGCGGGAGGAGGAGCGATCGCGGTAGCGTTGGCCGTCGTGGGGAAGTCAGCCTTTGTCACGTCTCCTCACGAGAGGGTTCCCTCAAGCCAGGGCAGCGAACGGTTGGTTCCTCAGTCTGCGACGAGGCAAATACTGGTAACTCAACGCTAACAAAAAGCTTCCCGAAAATGCCGTGCAGAGCTCCGGAGGTGGGGAGGGCTGACAGCACGTATCTTCTGCGGTGATGAGGAGGCAAAAAACAAAGTCCCCAAGGTGACCGGGGTGCTCGGGGTGGGGCGGGGGGGAATGCAAATGATCTTTTCAAATAACAATAATATAAAGACCAAAAAGAAGAGAATCCAGGCAGTTTGCAGCTGTCGCTGCTTAAGGCCATTGGTTTCCCGGGGGGTAGTTGGGCACTGTGGGGTACTCTGGCAGGCTGTTCCCGGAAAAATTGCTGTACTGGGCCTCCCTGCTGGGGGGGTTTCTCCACGTGCCGCTGTTCCACTCATCCTGAGCTTTCTGAAAGCTTCCACCAGCCCCTCGGTAGATTTTATGTACCTAATGGATGAAAGAGAGAATGAGAGGAACATCAGCAACAGGCACCCACCTCTTCCTCAGAAGAGCTACAGTCACTCCGGTACCGTATCGTGCGTTTGTTTCTCTCTCTCTGTGAAGAGCTGTTATTTCCAAGGGAAAAAAGCACTGAAAATGTAATAATACAGTGAACAGAGGTGCAAATAGATAATATCACACAGAATGATATGGGGTTGGAAGGGACCTCTGGAGATCGTCTCCTCCAACCCCCCTGCCAAAGCAGGTCCACCCACAGCAGGTTGCACAGGAACGTGTCCAGGCAGGTTTTGAATGTCTCCAGAGACGGAGACTCCACCACCTCTCTGGGCAGCCTCTTCCAGGGCTCTGCCACCCTCAAAGTGAAGAAGTTCCTCCTCATGTTTAGATGGAACTTCTTATGTCTTCTTATCAACCCAAAACTTCAACCCATTTTAGCCACACATCTGGGATTCCGGTTGGGGATCCCAGAAGAAGGCAGCCAACCCCGGCCAGGGCCTCTAACACTGACGCTGCTTCAGCAGCGATTCTGCCTTCTCTCCTCCTCTGCCACCTCCTCTGCCAAAGCTTTCCAGACAGTCCTGCCTCCAAACCTTTATTTCTGCGGAGAACCGAGGGCCACTTCCCATCCTGCTACCCAGTCCCCGCCGCACACCATCTCGAGATGCTGCACCTTTACCATCAACAGCCATCCCCACGAGCAACAAAGTGCTTTCAGTGACATAAAGGAACGTTGCCACATGAAATGGTGACAACATCCAGGCCCGGCTGTCTCGTGTTCTCTGGATTTGTCCTCTACTCTGAGAGACACCGACTAACTACACTGTAAAACCTTAAAAGGCAGCGATGGGTTACAGCGGCTGCTCAGCTGCCTGTTCAGAAGTGCGGACACTCCAAGTCAGAGAGACGTCGGAAACACCTACCCTTAAAATGCAGATGAGCATCGCCACAGCCGACATTGTGAACATGATGGCGGGAAACAGCATGAACACGGCAGCCGCCACGTTGGTGCTAAAGAAAGTAACAGCTGCCAACCACCCGCTGGAAGAAAGAGAAAGGAAGAAACAACATCATTACAGCCCCCTTATTACCAGAAAACCTGTCTACTCATACCCAGAAATTACAAGGCAGCTTTAAAACTCTTGAAAACGAAAAGAACAATGAAGAAAATGGACAGAATTACATGCAGGTATTTCCCCAAGATCTCAGATCTCGCCTGCCAGCATCCCTCGCTAATCCAGTCTGGGTCCTTCAGGGGACACCCAGCTCCACAAGCTTTGGGAAGAGATTTATTCCCAAGGTGCTTTTGGTTGTGCAGAGGTCATGTGCTGGAGAGCAGCTCTGAGGAAGACGACCTGGGAGTCCTGGTGGACAACAGGATGACCATGAGCCAACAATGTGCCCTTGTGGCCAAGAAGGCCAATGGCATCCTGGGGGGCATCAGGAAGAGTGTGACCAGCAGGTGGAGGGAGGTCATCCTGCCCCTCTGCTCTGCCCTGGGGAGGCCCCATCTGGGGCACTGGGTCCAGTTCTGGGCTCCCCAGTTCCAGAAGGACAGGCAACTGCTGGAGAGGGCACAGCAGAGGGCTACAAAGATGATGAGGGGCCTGGAGCATCTCTCTCATGAGGAAAGGTTGAGGGACTTGGGTCTTTAGCCTGGAGAAGAGAAGACTGAGGGGAGATCTGATCAACGCCTATAAATACTTAAAGGGCGGGTGTCAGGAGGATGGGGACAGTCTTTTTTTCAGCGGTGCCCACTGATAGGACAAGAGGGAACGGGCACAAACGTGAACATGGGAAGTTCCACCTAAACATGAGGAGGAAGTTCTTTCCTGTGAGGGTGGCAGAGCCCTGGAAGAGGCTGCCCAGAGAGGTGGTGGAGTCTCCATCTCTGGAGACATTCCAAACCCGCCTGGACACGTTCCTGTGGGACCTGCTCTGGGTGACCCTGCTGTGGCAGAGGGTTGGAGATCTCCAGAGGTCCCTTCCGACCCCGTATCATTCTGTGATTCTGTGTGTTTAGACACCAGAACTGGGACTGGGGAACACGAGAGTCCTATGATTTCCACCGCCCCTCTATTCCTCTGGCAATAACCAGGTAGAGCAACTGGAGAGCAGAGCAGTTAGGAAAACAAAACGCTCTATGAAGCGTTAGGACTTTCTAATACTTGTAGTTTCAGCAGGAATCGCTCTCAAGTCTCTAGAGACAGAAAGTTAAAATGCCAAACAATTATAATGTAACCAGGGACAGACACTAAAATGCTCCCATTTATTTTGGGACAACTCTCACAATACTTGCTCTATAGGCCAACAGTGAGTCATCGTGCTCTGCTCACCATGCGCTGCGAATAGTTTGAGGGCAACTCTAAGAGAGGATCAGAGGAGTCTTGAAACTGGGTGGTTAAATGCTAAAAAGAAATGGACATTGTAGGAAGGTGCTAAAAAGAACTGGCAGGTGAAGACACCCAACTCCTGCCCATACAGGAGCTCCTGCAATAACCAGTAACGGGAACAGAAGTGGGTACTCCATAATTATGCCACAGAGGAAAAAGCATCTTCCACTCCACCCCATACAGACTCCCACCAGTTTCTCAGAAGCTGATGGAAACAGCCCACAGCCTCTCGGGCACTGGGAGCGGAGGGCTCAGCTCCGAGGCTGTGGGAGCATCCCACTTACCAAGCTCCCCATCCGGAGAAACCGATGGCCTGCAGGATCGTGAGAATAAACTGGGCGCCGAAGATGAAGAAAAAGGCCATGAAGTTAAACGAGCTGTCTGACCTGTGAAGGAAGAGAGGAAGTTAGGGGGGAGACCAGCACCTCGCTTCGCTTCACACTGATGTTTGACCCTGTCACAAGCCCTCAAATGTGGTATCTCAGAAGAGTACTGGAGCATTGCATCCAGCTCGAGGAGGCCCCGGAGATGCTGGGAGGGCTGGAGCCCCTCTGCTGGGAGGACAGGCTGAGAGAGTTGGGGGGGGTTCAGCCTGGAGAAGAGAAGGCTCCGGGGAGACCTCAGAGCCCCTTCCAGTCCCTCAAGGGGCTCCAGGAAAGCTGGGGAGGGACTCTGGATCAGGGAGGGGAGCCATAGGAGGAGGGGGAAGGGTTTGACACTGAAAGAGGGGAGATTGAGATGAGATGTGGGGAAGAACTTCTTTGCTGTGAGGGTGGTGAGAGCCTGGCCCAGGTTGCCCAGAGAAGCTGTGGCTGCCCCATCCCTGGAGGGGTTCAAGACCAGGTTGGAGGGGGCTTGGAGCAAGCTGGTCTGATGGGAGGTGTCCCTGCCCAGGGCAGGGGGTGGCACTGGATGGATTTTAAGGTCCCTTCCCACCCAAACCAGTCTGTGATTCTGTGAGATCCCTCTATGTACTTTGAAGGCGACTCCTCTTTCCCTGGCAATGAAAGCACACAGATCCATGAATCATCAGCACCTAATCTCTTCCAATAAGCAGTTGCTCTACCCGAGTAATTGCATAGATGATGACACACGAGGAGAGGCCATTCTGCTGCAGAACACAGAGCCTGAATCACTTCTCTCACCAACACCTGGAGACAGCACGGCCTGACGCCTGCGCAGCTCGGCCAAAAGCAAGGAGGCACGACGGGGCCCGAACAGCGGCAGGCAGAGCTTGCCCCTACGCTAAAAGTGATCACTGAGCATGAGAATTCCAGCTGGGAATGTTTCAGTGGCTGCTCGTCATCGCACTTACACGCCCACGGTTAATAATCCGGCACTGGGATGTCATAGGAGGGAAAACAGCCGCAAGAGAAGCGGGTGGTGCCCTCTCTGGGGAAAGGCAGAAGGGAGCTTTCACGTCTTTGCGGGCCCCACACCTTCAGGATCAGAGGGTCCTGAATACGTGAGGTCCGTTAATTTATGGAGGTATAACAGGCAGCACGAGTATGATCCCAAAGAAGGCAGCTGACAGGGACGTTCCCGGTCTCTGCCGTGGGTGCACGGCGCTGTATCGCCCGAGTTTTGGCTCTGCCACAGAACTGCAGCAGAACATCTTCACCCCCTTAAACCAGCCACACCGAGGAGCCAGCCTTTCGCTGTAAGCCCAGGCACATCTAAAACTCCCCAAACTATCATTTTTCATGCTACAAACGATTCCCATTCTCTCAGGAACTCAAAGGGCCTGTGATTTACAGAACAGATTTACAAAAACCGCTTCAGTTGCTTAGAAAGCTGCTCGGTGCAAGGGGGAGGCTACAGAAGAGCTCCCGTCATTCCCAGCTCCTGCTCAAACCCGGAAAGTAGTTCAATGGTTATTATTTGAATTAGGGAGGCAGGACCCCAGGCTCTGGAGAGGTCAGCGCTGTGGATCCTGGCTGGTGTGGGACAAGTAGAAAAGTCTGGGACAAGCGGAAAAGCCTCCAGCCAAACCCCCACCGCTCTCAGCCACGTGCGTTGGTGCCGGTACCTTCCATTACCTTCCATCTTTCCTGGCCACAGAGATGCTGTGAAAGAAATTTGCCATCCCTGAGTATCCTCATGATCCCGCCCTTCAAATATCACCTCAGAGCACAGCGATGTGAAAGAAATACCTTAAACACGGACCGTTCACGGTGGTGCCTATCATAATCCAATTAACAAGGATTAGGCTCCAAGCTGAGCCTTCAAACAGGCTCTTGCAACTACGACCTGAAAGGGCTGGAGGAGTCTTCGTTTGAAAGGATCTGCGGGAATTAGTGAGGATACACAGAAAAGGTGATTTCTGATCCCGCTTTCTGGTGCGGATTTGCAACAGCTCTGCCCCAGCGCCAAAGCTCTGCAGCTAATTTAATTTTGGATGCAGACGTCTGACGAAGGTTTTACGAAAGCATCCTCGCAGCTCAGGATGTTGAAGGGCTGCCTCTTCCCAGAAGAAGCAGAACAAGTGGGTCCGACCCGGCTCTCCTGAATCACCACCTGCGACCCCACACACGGGCCAGGGTGGCTCCACCGCATTGTTTTCCAAGCCTCTTCCCCAACCCATGTCAAAGCCAACGATCTCCGGGCTCCCCAGTCCCTCCCCAGGGCTTAGTCTTTTTTTAACCGTGCAAGTCTTTACACAGAGTAACCTCAGGGACCTTTCAGCATTCAGTTGCATAAACACACACAAACAACATTAAAGAAATAATTAGAAACGTTCCTTGTGAAGCCCAGAGGAGGTCAACGGGGAGGAGTAATTTTTCCCAGACTTCAGAATGGAAACTCCTCTTTGAAGGGAGCTCTCGGCACTCGGAGGCTCTCGGGCTTCTGCACTAGGGACGGGGACAAAATCCCAGCCCCAAAGGGCAAGAGTTCAGAGCTGGGATTTTCATGTCTTTTAAAACTTTCAGATGAATCCAACCCAGCGGCCTTCCATTTCCATCAGAAACGATCCTCCTCCACACTCTGCGATGTAGTCACTGATGTTTTAAGCACCACCAGTGCATTAACTGCCCAGTGTGGTTATTACACAAAGTGTAAATTCAGAAGAGCATTTAAACATAAGCATTTAAACAAGCTCCACACGCCCCTCAACGTGCGCTGGAGCCCAGAAACGCCCCGCACCCTGGGCTGCATCCCCAGCAGCGTGGCCAGCAGGGCGAGGGGGGGGATTCTGCCCCTCTGCTCCGCTCGGGGGAGACACCCCCCAGTGCTGCCTCCAGCTCTGGGGCCACCAACAGCAGAAGGACATGGAGCTGTTGGAGCGGGGCCAGAGGATGCCCCGGAGATGCTGGGAGGGCTGGAGCCCCTCTGCTGGGAGGACAGGCTGAGAGAATTGGGGGGGTTCAGCCTGGAGAAGAGAAGGCTCCGGGGAGACCTCGGAGCCCCTTCCAGTCCCTCAAGGGGCTCCAGGAAAGCTGGGGAGGGACTCTGGATCAGGGAGGGGAGCCACAGGAGGAGGGGGAAGGGTTTGACACTGAAAGAGGGGAGATTGAGCTGAGATCTGGGGAAGAACTTCTTTGCTGTGAGGGTGGTGAGAGCCTGGCCCAGGTTGCCCCGAGAAGCTGTGGCTGCCCCATCCCTGGAGGGGTTCAAGGTCAGGTTGGAAGGGGCTTAGAGCAACCTGGTCTGGTGGGAGGTGTCCCTGCCCAGGGCAGGGGGTGGCACTGGGTGGGCTTTAAGGTCCCTTCCAACCCAAACCGGTCTGTGATTCTATGAAACAACTAACTCAGTATCTGCTAAACAGATCGGACCCACCAGCCAACTCCCGTTTCTATCAGCTGCATTTGCCTTTATCTAAACCAACTCAGCACAGAATCCGGGGAATAATAAAAACCCAGCGCATTCTGGTAACAGGGAACCAGAAAGAGCTTCACCTTCAGAGTCCAAATCCCTGACTGGTGTGTGGGTTCTGCTGGTGACCCGCGGTGTGACACCGGGCAGGTCCCTCCCCTCCTCTGCGTCTCCTCCCCCCGTGTCAGGCCGGGAACTGCTCGGGACCCTCACGGCTCTGAGGGGCATTATGCATTAATGTCAGAATAACGCCTCGTGATCCACAGGAAGCGTGAGCAAATGCAAATGATTAGTAATTAAAGTGAAAATGTAGGAGGGCTTTAAATATTTGTGGAGTTTCAGAAGGACTTGCTCCAGGGAACTGCTTTTATCTAAAAAGCAAAGCTGCCAAGCTCTCAAGTATCTGGAGACAAAAAAGCAGAAGACTTCTCAAAAACTAATAACTTAATAGCCTTCCATCAAAACAAGACTCAGTGAAGCTTTACCAAATTAGTATCTATCTTAATGTTATACTGATATGAGGGTGCTGCTAAGCCTGAAATATTTAAGTAAAATATGAATTTCATCCTCGTAGTGGCAAACTACTCACTGCTGCTCATCCCCCATCCCAGGCAGGTGGCCCTCGGTCCTACATCTGATATTTAAAAGCGGCCACATTCTTCATTTCAGAAGTAAACAAGATGTTCAGCCATCAAGCCCTTACTCTTTATCCCAGACAGATCTTCGCAGTGGCACTCCCCGACAACAACACATCTCTCTCCCACAGGGAACGAAACACTGACTTTTTACCAAGCCTTCTCCTGACAGGACAAGGGGCAATGGCTTTAAACTGAAAGACAGTAGATTTAGATTGGATATAAGGAAGAACTTCTTTGGTGTGAGGGTGGTGAGAGCCTGGTCCAGGTTGCCCAGAGAAGCTCTGCCTGCCCCATCCCTGGAGGGGTTCAAGGCCAGGTTGGAGGGGGCTTGGAGCAAGCTGGTCTGGTGGGAGGTGTCCCTGCCCAGGGCAGGGGGTGGCACTGGGTGGGCTTTAAGGCCCCTTCCAACCCAAATGATTTTATGATTTAGGAAACCCAAACAAAACCGCTCCATGGGCTTCTACTCACCGAAAGGCTTTGTACGCAGGTCGGAACCAGCAGACGTAGCCGCAGGGACTGAAGAGGATAAGCCAGAGGATGGCCAAGCCAAAATTGACCCCGTAGCCTCCTCCGATCCACCACGCCAGGCAGGCGATGATATTCACCACCAGCGTCATGCAGTAAACTGTAAAGAACATAAGGTCGTGCAGTTTCATGTCTTCACGCAAAATGCAAACAAACCCCTGGCACTACAATAGGAAGGGTCCGTGCTGCAGTGGGAAACTCAAGCCCAATAATGCAGCCCCTCCGAGTGAGTCAGGGGTTCCTGGGAGGCCCCAGGGCAGTAGCACAGACACATCCATCTCCAGAGAGATGAGGAACCTCTTTTGGGACCTGCCAAAGGATGGAGAGCTGGGTAGTGACCGCTGCCACCAATACAAGACTCAGGCCAGTATTATTACCCCCCTCTGCTCTGCCCTGGTGAGGCCCCATCTGGAGCACGGGGTCCAGTTCTGGGCTCCCCAGTTCCAGAAGGACAGGGAACTACTGGAGAGGGCACAGCAGAGGGCTACAAAGATGATGAGGGGCCTGGAGCATCTCTCTGCTGAGGAAAGGCTGAGAGACCTGGGGCTGTTCAGCTGGAGAAGAGCAGACTGAGAGGTGATCTCATCGATGCTGAGCAATAGATAAAGGGCAGGTGGCAAGAGGATGGGGCCAGACTCTTCTCAGTGGTGCCCAGGGACAGGACAAGAGGGAACGGGCACAAACTGGAACATGGGAAATTCCATATGAACATAAGGAAAAACTTCTTTCCTGTGAGGGTGGCAGAGCCCTGGAAGAGGCTGCCCAGAGAGGTGGTGGAGTCTCCTTCTCTGGAGACATTCAAACCCGCCTGGACACGTTCCTGTGGGACCTGCTCTGGGTGACCCTGCTCTGGCAGGGGGTTGGAGGAGATGATCTCCAGAGGTCCCTTCCAACCCCTGGTAGTCTGTGATTATCATGAATTACAAGCAATGTTCAATTCCCATTTGTAGCAAAACCCCCGTTACGGGAGGAGAGTGGTGTCAAACACTGCCCTGCACCCATCCTCAGCACGACTTTGGTCTCCACTTGCTGAGGTGGCCTCGGGAGCTATCACAGAGCCAGCTCAGCGCCTTGCGGGCTCGCTCTCTGCTTCCCCAGGCTCCGAGGAAGCTGGAAGGCAGCTCCAGGACTGGTAAGTGCTGCCTCCAGCGAGGTGATAAGCAAACTCCAATCAAGCTGAGAACGCAGGGCCACAGGGATGGCTTAAAGGCCCTTTCAAACCCTCGTTCCTGCCACTCGGATAAAAAGGAACCGCTGACAACACCCCCCAGAGCACACCAGCGCTGCGCAAAGTAGATGTGCACGAAGTGGCACTGCTTCCCCCTTTCCCTGGAGCCCAACATCACAGCAAAGGGGGGTGTGTGTGTGTGCGCCGTTCCTGAGCTCCCCTCAATACCCCAGGGACTCCCTGCAGCCGCTCCTGCACCCCCAGGGCTCTGCCGGTGTCCAAGAGGCTCAGCCCAATTACGAGCTCATACTTTGGAAAACAAGTGGTAACTCTTAAAAAACATTGTGGTCACCTGTATCAATGAGCAAAGATAAAGAGAAATGAAGAGATGGAGGGTCCAAACACAAGAGACCCTTTGGTACCGTCTGGCGATGAGCTCACAGTAACACTTCGGACCCTGGTCTTGGTTATTCAGTCAAAATTACATCCCAGAATTTCTCTTCACCCCTGGTAAGCGACCAAGCCCTGCCCATTCCTTGTTTCCCTCCCTGTGGTGGCTCTGCATGTCACCGCCTCGGTCCCCTGAAGCCAGCCTGGCCTCTCCCATCCCTGCTCCCTCTTCCTCCCAGCACAGCCCCACCTGCCCTCCCGCAGCCCGGGGGCCGCTGAACCCCCCCAAAGTTGTGTGGCCATAAAATTAACACTGAGAATCTCGCGTGGGGAGCATCCCCACCCAGCCGCTGCTTCTGACATCCAAATTACATGCGAGTTAAAATAAACCACTGGTTTACTACAAAGAAAATGTCTTCTGAGTAGCTAAAACAACAAGGCTTTACGAGCGATGTCTGGATGTATCTTAATATTGGTGGGAAGAAAGAATTTTAATTATTTAAATTTCATTTATACAGTAATTTGCTGTAGTTCTTCAAATTTTTGTTTTCAGAAGTTATTTACTCTCTACAAAAAAAAACAAAACAAAACAAACCACCCAAGCCAAGAGCAATCAAGCTCTTGGATTTGTGAGGAACTTCTGGTTCTCCCTGTGCATCAGGGAGGAGCCTGTTCTCCAGCAGTGGGAGCTCTGGTACAGGTTTCCCCAAACCACCCCCCACCTTAATAAAACCTTCACATCCAATTAAAGTAACGAGCCTTCAACCTTCTAGTGACGACTTTGGCGTTACTATTTTTACCACCAGCCTTTTCTCCTTTACCACCTTCCCTCCGTATGTGCCTCTCTCTCCACCCCAGCCCAAAAAGTTGAGGAGAGCCCCCCCAAAAAAATTAAATAAAAAAAGCCTGCTGGGGGTGGAAATGTAAAAACCCCTGGTGAAAATGCCAGGGCTCCTCAAGTCCATGCCTTGACTAGTTGCCCGAGTGGCTGGCACCTCTCCAGCTTGCCATTAACTTGACTGAGGGGCGCTTTGTCCTGGGGGGAGCCGGGGACAAAGGCAGCTTCACAGCGCGCAGCGTTTAACCGGTTAGTCTGAAGGGACAAGCAGTTTCTTCAGGCAAGAAAATTACAGAGCTCATTTCAGCATCTCTAAATAACGAAAGAAACAATGGAGCCATAGATTATGCTATTATTTATGCACACAAATCTCTCCCATACACACATTCTATGCATCTGGAAGAAAAGCCCTGCCACCAAATGCGTAGAAGGCAGAAAATGAGCTTTCCCGCAGCGAGAAGGGTGAACAGGATGATAAGCATTTGGGGTGAAAAAAAAAAGCTAAGGAAGGCAAAAAGATTTTTAAACTTCCGAAGCATTCCCTGGGGTTCCCTAGGCCTGCCACAGTGTTTTCACAGAATCACAGAATGATACGGGGTTGGAAGGGATCTCTGGAAACCATCTCCTCTAACCCCCTGCCACAGCAGGGTCACCCAGAGCAGGTCCCACAGGAACGTGTCCAGGCGGGTTTGGAATGTCTCCAGAGAAGGAGACTCCACCACCTCTCTGGGCAGCCTCTTCCAGGGCTCTGCCACCCTCACAGGAAAGAACTTCCTCCTCATGTTTAGGTGGAACTTCCCATGTTCATGTTTGTGCCTGTTACCTCTTGTCCTGTCACTGGGCACCACTGAAAAAAGACTGGCCCCATCCTCCTGACATCCACCCTTGAAGTATTTATAGGCGTTGATCAGATGCTCCCTCAGTCTTCTCTTCTCCAGGCTAAAAAGACCCAAGTCCCTCAGCCTTTCCTCAGCAGGGAGATGCTCCAGGCCCCTCATCATCTTTGTCACCTCCACTGGACTCTCTCCAGCAGTTCCCTGTCCTTCTGGAACTGGGGAGCCCAGAACTGGACCCAGTGCCCCAGATGGGGCCTCCCCAGGGCAGAGCAGAGGGGCAGGATGACCTCCCTCCACCTGCTGGTCACACTCTTCCTGACGCCCCCCAGGATGCCACTGGCCTTCTTGGCCACAAGGCGGCCAATCCCATTTCATTCCTGGGAGAAGAATGGTCAATATTCATTGCGGGTTTTTGGAATGGCTGAGCCAGGCAGCACCAGCCCCGAGCCCCAAGGTCTGTTCATAGAGAGCATCAGCAAATCACTGGCTGTGACCCAGAGGGTCAGCGCCTTCTCCAGTGGGATGGAGAACATTCCATGGGCTACGGAGAGCTAAGGAAGGGCCAGCGCGAGGCTAGAACACGTTGCTTCCATTGGGAAAGGAAATCTGTGGGTGGCACAAACAAGGGGGAGTTTTAGCCTCCCTACAGCGAGGTGGGGAGACGGGCAGCAAGCACACGGGCCACATCCATTTTCTGGCCTAAAATTCTCCTGTTCATCTTATTTTAGGTGAATTGGGAATTACTTTAAGAGGGCTGTTCCGGGGAGTAAAATATCACTTGCATTAATGAAGGCATCGAATGTAGTCCGCTTTTCTCCTCAAATTTACTAATAGACTTTTCCAGCGCTGATACTCTCCTTTCTCCACCAGCTGCTCTGCGGCAAAGATTCAAGGCACAGAGCCTTAAAATTTGGGCATAAGGTTATATTACAGTATTCTAAGAGGAATCGTTGTTTCCCATCAACTAATCGCAGTCAAAACTTGAAAGCACATAAGTTATTGAGATTTGGTTTTTTTACCACGCATATACATTTGCCCAGCACAGGTTTTATATTCGACTTACAGATCCAGACGTGGTAGATCCTCTTCACCAGAGACTGATAATCGATGGGAATTTCATCAGCAAAATTCTGGTAGAAACATGGTTTCAGAGGGATAAACTTGGGGAGCGGTGGGAAGTTATTCACCTTTTCTACAACAGAACACAGACGTTAGCTGAAGGGAGGAACATTCTCACACGGCTGAGCAAGTCCAATATCCTTCAGACCTGCCCCACGCCCCCCCCCCATGGGCCCCGAGGTCGAGGGGACTCGTGAGAAGCAAAAGAGATCGATGGCCAACGGCTCTGGCCATTCATGTTGCTCAGGGCAGCGTGTTCATCCTCACTAAATATCTTGTTCTCCTTCCTCAGCAGTGGAGAGGACACTTCAAACTCACACACGCGAGGCTTAAAGCGAGCAATAAGCAACACATGGATTTGATACCTTCACTCATCAGCGTGAAGCTGTGCAAAAAAACAGTGCCAGGCAAAAAAACACCTTAAAATAAGCTCCGGGATGAGGTTCCCCAGGAAGCGAGAAGAGACCAGCAGCATCTGGGGGACCCCAGGCCACGCAGAGGTTTTCAGTGACAAGCTCTCAGAAAAGCAAAGGCAGAGGAAAGGCTGGCGATTGGCCGGCTGGGCTGATTTACCTCCAGCCATGAGCTCTGTGCAGCCAGGGCTGCTGGCACCTGGCAGCGGGTACAGAATCACAGAATGATATGGGGTTGGAAGGGACCTCTGGAGATCATCTCCTCCAACCCCCCGCCACAGCAGGGTCACCCAGAGCAGGTCCCACAGGAACGTGTCCAGGCGGGATTTGAATGTCTCCAGAGATGGAGACTCCACCACCTCTCTGGGCAGCCTGTTCCAGGGCTCTGCCACCCTCACAGGAAAGAAGTTCCTCCTCATGTTCAGATGGAACTTCCCGTATTCACGTTTGTGCCCATTTCCTCTTGTCCTGTCGCTGAGCACCACTGAGAACAGACTGGCCCCATCCTCCTGACATCCACCCTTTAAGTATTTATAGGCGTTGATCAGATCCCCCCTCAGCCTTCTCTTCTCCAGGCTAAAAAGACCCAAGTCCCTCAGCCTTTCCTCATAAGAGAGATGCTCCAGGCCCCTCATCATCTTTGTAGCCCCCTGTTCCTCTCCAGCAGTTCCCTGTCCTTCTGGAACTGGGGAGCCCAGAACTGGACCCCGTGCTCCAGATGGGGCCTCACCAGGGCAGAGCAGAGGGGCAAGATGACCTCCCTCCACCTGCTGGTCACACTCTTCCTGATGCCCCCCAGGATGCCATTGGCCTTCTTGGCCACAAGACCATTGCTGGTCATCCTGTTGTCCACCTCATGGTCATGGCTCATGGTCATCCTGTTGTCTACCAGGACTCCCAGGTCTTTTTCTTCAGAGCTGCTCTCCAGCAGGTCACCCCCAGCCTGTCCTGGTGCAGGGGGTTATTTCTCCCCAGGTGCAGGACCCTGCACTTGCCCTTGTTGAAGTTCATCAGGTTCCTCTCTGCCCAACTCTCCAGCCTGTCCAGGTCTCGCTGGATGGCGGCAGTACGACCCTGTGACAGTAAGGAGGGGTGTCTTCGGAAAGCACCCCCAAACTGAGTTTAGTATTCGGATATCATCCAGTTCTGGGAAGGCAAGAGGACGTTAGGGATTATTTTGTTGTGAGAAGACTCATGAACATACCCTTTTTTTTCTTTAAAAGACAAGTTTTTCCTGTAAGGTTAAGCCCTAGCAAAAAAAAAAAAAAAGAGCGCTTTGCATTCGGATACAATAAATCAGCAAACGCTGACAGAAGCGATACGGTGAAGAAAACCTTACCTTGGGAAGAAATTATGTTTATGAATCAAGTCATTAAATGCCTAAATCCTCTGTGTTTAAGCTGCTGTCAGGTTCCAGGCGGATGCGCAGATCGGGCTGTGTATCTGCGTGTGCCTGGATGCGCGTCTCTGCATGTTTGGGGATGTTTGCTCTTCCCTCCCGGTGCTGATTAAAGTCTGATTCCAGGGCATTGTGACTAATTGTCTCTCGTCTACTTCAGCCCCAGTAAACAGAATTAAAAACAACCAGAGGAAGAGATGAAGAATGTCCTGGGAAAACCTCCAAATGGCAAAGAAGATGAGAGGAAACGTCTGAACAAGAGCTGGCAGCCCAAGAGTTCCCCTTCTCTTGCCATTATCTCCCCGGGAGAAGACATTTCGCAGGAGCAGCTTCTTCGCTTCACTTAAAGGCTGGCAGGGAAGGGTCTGAAGCTGTAAGCCACGCTTTAGGAGAGAAAAGGCTTCACTTCATGCAAAGGAAAGGCATATTTTCATGCAGAAAATACAGTGGGGATAACGCCCACTATGAGCCTACCAGAATTAAATAGGGAATAATGCCTTAAGTCACCAGCTCAACTTGTCGTTTCAGTAGAGTTTTCCTTATAAAAACAAATATTAAGTCTTCTGCCCCTCCTCAGCATCTCCTCCAAATGCATTTTACATGGAGTTCCAATGCCCTCTGAAGCTGGTATTCGTTACTGGTTAACACCTACAGCCCATCACATGTCCTGCTGCTGTCCCACGGCTGCTCTCAAAGTCCATAGGAGTTTGGACTTCTTAGGACTAATTTTTTGTTTGATATAAACATTAACAGGCTTCCTGCTGGACAGTCTGTCTCAGCAGCCGACAAAGGAACATAACAACGCTGGAAAAAGGCAGGGAAGGGGGCACAGCTTTTAAAGCCAAAGAAACAGCTCTCTAGGGAAGTCAGTAAGACCAAGATTAACCGACCACGGTAAAAGCAGATTTTCTAACAACGTTGGGGTTTTTTTTGTTGGAGGGATGAGGAAAATTTTGTTCTGTCTCTTTTCAACAGCTGAAGCTGCAGGTAGTTCCTTTGGGTCTATTCTCTTCCCTCTTCTCTCTTGCTACAGCCCAGCTCTGTCACAGGCAGCAGAGCTGCTGCCAGCCTCTAGCGCAGAAGTCCCCAAATGCTGGAGCCAAAACCAACTGGGCTGCTGGGCACCAGTCTGTCATTTTTCAAGCCCACAATATGCTCCAAATACTTCCACAATTGTTTTCTAGGTACACAAAGATCAGGATTACACCTCCTCTCTGTCACTGCCCAGCTGTAAGCAGCCAGATGAATGCTTTTTCCCACCCAGAGACCCTGTAGTTTTTAACTGTTCTGGGCTATTTCCAAGAACAGACAAAAGAAATCAAAGGAAAATATTCCCTTTCATGTCTGACCGCGTAGCTTGGATGCTACAGCAAGGATCAACGCAGCAGATCTGCAAGCGCAACCCCTGCTTTCACAAACCAAACCGTATTACCAACGAACAGCAGCAGTTCTTTCAGCAGCAACTTTCTCTTCTCTTAAAAAAGGCTGGGAGGAAATCTGTAAAATTGAGATGTCTTAATATCAATAGTACAGCCGGGAACGCTGCGGAGAGCTCTTTGGCCTCTATAAGGCGGGAATTATTCTCATGTACTTTTTCGTGAATAAATTCAATCCTCACAGAGCTTTAAAACAAGTCAGACCTTTATGGCCAGAGCAGCAACCTCAGCTGATAAATCTAGAGTGGACACTGCGTAACAGTGAATGGGACCGAGGCAAGACAAGAGAAGGAGCTGAAGAGCTTTAGGGATCACTGAGATCTCAGGAAGGGACGCATGTGAGATGGGGAGGGACTCTGGATGAGGGAGGGGAGCCCTAGGAGGAGGGGGAAGGATTTGACACTGAAAGAGGGGAGATTGAGATGAGATCCGGGGAAGCAATCCTTTGCTGTGATGGTGGTGAGAGCCTGGCCCAGGTTGCCCAGAGAAGCTGTGGCTGCCCCATCCCTGGAGGGGTTCAAGGCCAGGTTGGAGGGGGCTTGGAGCAAGCTGGTCTGGTGGGAGGTGTCCCTGCCCCGGGCAGGGGGGTTGGAACAAGATGATCTACAAGGTCCCTTCCAACTCTAACCATTCTGTGATTCTATGTTGCACGCCTGATGCGTTACAGCCATCACAGCAGACGGGAAAACATTCTCTGAAACCCTTCTCCCTACATTGCCGTATTTTGAAGTGCTCTTACCTGCCATTTTTATTGGGAGCGTTCCCTGGTGAAGTTTCAGACAGATAGCAGCAGATCTACTGGAGAAAGAAAATAAAAAGAAAAGGAAAGCAGGTCAGCACGTGTTACTTAACCTGCACCCAAAGAACCTTCTGGGGTCGGGAGTCTCCGTGGTGCAGCGTTCTACAGGCTGTGAGCCTGGGGCTCCCACTACAAACCATTCGTCTCCAGTTACCCAAAGCAGACACACTGGAACCTTACAGGAGGGATCACCATTTCTCCTTGTTCATATAAATCTCCCCCAGCAGCATCTCCTTTAGCACAACCCCACTGTCAACCACTTTTAAGGCTTGGATTATTCAGCAGCAAAGAAACGTGCTCATGGTGGCACCTGGCAAAGGCTGGGGACGCAGCAGCAGCCACTGCCAGGACATGTGTCCCTTCCAGCTGCAGCCAGACACGCCGGGGCTGAAAGGTCTGGGTGGGACCCAGCACAGGGCATGCATCGGAAGAGAAATTTGTAGGAACTCACCAGAATTAATGCCTCATTTAGGTGCTGAGATGATTCGTCGGCTCCTGGCTCTCTGTGGACCTTCCCAACTGCTGGAAGGAAGATCAGGACTGTTAGTGGGGAAGTAACTGCTGGTAAAATAAAAATAATCAGCTGGTGCACAAACCCCAACCTCCCTCATTATTTTAACAATTGTGCACAACCCTTCTTAAAAGGCAGATTCGTTCTTTCTGTTACCGCCATTGAAAATAGCCGTAATTCTGGAAGAATCAAACCCCATAAAGTTCACTGGGCGTCAGTCGCGCTGCTGGTTTTGGCAGAACTGGTCCCACAGATGAAAGAGATCCCTGTGCTCAGCTCTGATTCTACCCCCTTTTTCGTTACGGATAAAAAAACCCCGTGCCCCCAGTGCAAATGCCAGAAGGGCAGCACAGAATACCACAAAACAACCCTCTCAACCAGCGCTGGAGGGTGTGACAAGAGTTATCAGGAAGGAGGGAAGTCTAGACTGAAAACCGTCCCTACAAAAGCCCAGCAAACCCCACGTGCTGCCGCCAGCACCCACAGGCCAGAATAGCCACGCTGTACCCAAAGCCCTCGGGATTTACAGCAGCTCGTTTCCCTTTCCTGCACCTCTGTGCCGTCCCCACGAGCCCCGCGCACCGTCTGGAGGACGCAGAGTTTACGCTGGTGCAGTTTTGTTGGGGTGGTATTTATTTTTCCTTTTTAATTGAGCTACTCTGGTACAGTCCTCGGTGGAGACAACGGCGTTCTGATAAGCAGCAGGACCTGCACAGGCAGCTTATTCCTCCTGTCCGTAGAGATGCAGTTACACACAAGCTTAACTACGTCTACACTGAGAAGAACATATTATTTCGCTTGTACCAGTCTAAAGAAAGCAACAGAGCGCGGAGAGGAAGGTTGTGAGCTGCTCAGGGCTGGGACTCCCCGGTTACAGGCTCACACCAGGGGCCCCATCGCAGCTGAAGCCTCTGGGCTTTCCCACAACGCAGACATCACCCAGCCTCTGACAGGCGTTTTATAACCTATGATTTAGAAATGGAAGCATTTTGCTTTGCTTTTTTTTTTTTTTTTTTTTCTTTTAAATGTGTGAATAGAAACTAAAGTATGAAGACAGTTCAGAGCACAATTAAAACTTCACCCCACCCATTCGCAGCTGCTCCCGGCTGAGACCTGTAAATTTTGGGGGAAGAGCAAATGACGCACAAACACTAGTTGTGCACGAAGAGAAAAGCCTCTTTTCACTGGAAGATGAGCAAATGAGTAAGATCCACCTTCAGAAAAGGATTATTTAGTTTGTGCCCTTCAGTGCCCGCGCCTCGCAGCTGCAGAGCGGTGGGAGGCGTCAGTCTATCCACTGGAAAAGGGACCAGAAGGAAGGACTGAGGGGACACCTTCCTTGGCTTGATGGAGCCATCGTGGCCAAACAGTAGCTCTCCTGAGCCCTCCCTTCTCAGGAAAACAACTGCGGGGAAGTTGGGTGGCTTTAATTCAAATAAATAAATGACCAACCAGAGAAAGCAGCATCCCCATGATCTGCTCCCTTCTCCTCTTACCCAGCTGTTCTCATTTACCTGCTCATTCCCTAATAAATCTCAGCCACGGTTTCACGCTTTGGAGACAGAGTGCATTATCTACGACAGAAACGACCGAATATTCCTCTCTTCTGCAACCTTTGCTTTTATGAGTAACCTCACAGAAGTTCCTGGGACAAAAATTGTCATTTCCCTACAGAAAACTGCGTTTTGGAACCGCAAAGCAGCGTGAAGATACTTCTTTCTGCAAAGACAAGCACAAACGACTGAGTTTTACACTGAATAATCAGTTCTTGAAATATATTGACCTTCCACTGATTCAGCTGCACCGAGACCCGGGGAAAGGAAAGGGAGTTTGAACCTTTCACGGGCAGGAAATTAAGACTCCAGGACCCAACTCAATGCTATTTTTGTTCAGTGCTCCAACATACGGAAGTCATGGAATTGTCAGAGTTGGAAGGGACCTCTAGAGATCATCCAGTCCAACCCCCCTGCCAAAGCAGGGTTGCCCAGAGCACATCACTCAGGGCTGCATCCAGGCAGGTCTTGAAGATCTCCAGAGAAGGGGACTCCACACCCTCCCTGGGCAGCCTGTTCCAGGGCTCTGCCACCCTCACCGGAAAGAAGTTTCACCTCGTATTTAAATGGAACTTCCCCTGTCCCAGCTTGTGCCCGTTGCCCCTCGTCCTGTCACTGGGAACCACTGAAAAAGAGTCCAGCTCCATCCTCCGTCAACCCACCCTTTAGGTACTTGTGAGCATTAATAAGGTCTCTCCTCAGCCTTCTCTTCTCCAGGCTGAAGAGCCCCAGCTCTCTCAGCCTTTCCTCATCAGGGAGATGCTCCAATCCCTCCATCAACTTTGTTGCCCTACGCTGGACTCTCTCCAGTAGTTCCCTGTCTCTCTTGAACTGGGGAGCCCAGAACTGGACGCACTATTCCAGTTGTGGCCTCACCAGTGCAGAGTAGAGGGGGGAGAATGACCTCCCTCGACCTACTGGCCACACTCTTGCCTTGCAGAGGAGTCGCTGTTTCCACACCTCCCCAGCTCACCGCTTGATTTGGGCAAGATTTTGGCAAACTCTTAATTGCAGGGTCTCGGGAGAGCAGATCTCAGATGTACAGTCAGGGAAAAATCTTGGCTGTAATAAGCGATGACGTTGCTCAGCTCGGATGGGCAGTGGGGATAACGTCACCGTGCAGCCCAAACATCCTCAAGTCAGGCTCCAGATCCTGGCATGAGGAAATAGATTGGCAGCAAATGCAGATAAATGGGTACATAAACTGATATCACCCCACCAGGCGTGAGTTTGTCCAGGATAACAACACAGAAATTAAGCTCTCGATTCACCGGAACGTTTGCAGTTTGGGAATAGTCAAACATTTGCAATTGGGAATAGATAAAACCCAACATCCTGGACTCCGCTGCAGAGATTGCTTCATATATAACCCGCTATTTGTGGTGGGAGGAAAAAAAACACCCCAGCTAAGGAAACCACGGTGTGAAGTGAACTTCCTTTTTCCACTCTGCTCATCTGCGGGCAATGAATAACTCCAAAGTTTACAGCCCAACGCTCATGACTCAGGAGAGCCCACTGGAGACAGTCGGGGCTTTTCTTCACCTTTCAAAGACAACACCACCCTGTGTCATTTTAAGAGATGGCATTTTCCTTTTAAACCAAGACACGTACTCAGGCAGCACCGGTTTTTTTTTTTAGGTGGACAACCAGATGATTAATTTGAACGTGACTTTAGCGTGAAACACATCTCAGATTAGGGAGAAATTTGTGAACAAATACCTGCAGCAATCTGCTAGACACGCATTATATGGCCCCTTGTTTGATATAAAATTTATTCTACCTGTGTTACAGTAAATAGTTTTAAAAGTTTCAGTTATTTCCCACTACTACTTTCTCCAAAAGGAGAAAAGGGTGGTAAGGGAAATAAATAAAGGATGGGCCAAAAGAGGTGCACTGACAGGGAGGTGGGAGAGCTGAGCTCGTTCCTGCTTTGCCATAAACCCACCTCTCAAGTCCCCTGAGACCAGGACACCGGCTCCTCTCGTGCCATCCTCAGGTGTCCCAGCCAAACCCAGAAGAGCCCGACATCCCAAGCTCCATCCAGCAAAATTCACCAGCTTCTGAAGTCTTGCTGTAGGATATTTTCTGTACTGCTTTTATATTTTCATTCCGATACGATGACTGCTAAGAAGCTAAGAGCTTCCACGCAGATCTGTACTCAAGGGTTTAATCTGGAGTACTTTGCTGAAAGCAAAACGAGGGGCAGGATCCGTACGGAACAGCAACGACAGAAGGATTTGCCAGCACTCCCTCGTAAGGCAATGCCTTAATGACTAGAGCACAAGTGGAAGGAGAAGACCTGGGCACCACACACACCTCCTGGAAGCGGTTCAAGCTCACCCCTCCGGTGAGGGCCGTCACCAGGGACCAGGCTTTCAGAGGTCACTTCACGCTGCAGACCCTGACGTTTCAGAAAAGCAAACGGCCTAAAAGCAAGGACACCCCGCAGGGACCTGGGAGACGTGGATTTGAAACCACCAGGCTGGGCAGGGAACCAACGCAGCCTCCAGTGCTCTCGAGACAAGTGAACGCCTTGCTCGTGTGCCTCTCCAGTTGCGTTTAAAAAGGAACTGGTGACTCTGCACTGGTTTTAAGAGAAAAGGCTGGGTTTGAGTCTCATTCCGATGCCCGGCTCTTATCAGGAACTTCCCTGAGGGCCCAAAGCAGCAGAGGTCACTCCGCAAGGCACCAAAACGCCTGGATCAGCATTACGAGCCTAGACTTTGTAAAGCTGACACAGTTTGTGTTTGATAGCGTTTCCCCTCCCCGCCCTGTGCTGCCAACCCAGTGGGGCAGGACACTGCCCCTGCAGTGACGCCAGCACAACGCAGTGCCCTGCTTCAAACTAGATGGGGTGACAAAACCAGCCAAAAAATTCATTCCAAAAGCTGCCCAGGGAGAAGGGGAAAACTGTTTATGGCAGCCCTATCACTGAGAATCGCACAGGGAACAATTAACGGAAGCAAGAGTTACCCTCCTCCCACGTCAGCCCGACAGACACTGGGGGCACCCAGCTGTACAGGGCATTTTTCTGCCCCCACTCCCCGCAGTCTCCCATCCTGGAGCTGGTGAGAAAGCACAATCGGAAGCAATCACCCTCAGGTGTCTCCCAGCCCGTTTACACAACCACATCTCCTGCCGCAGCAGATGGGCAGAAGCCTTAATTTAGGTACTACAGACAAATATTGACTTTGGTATGACCACTTCGAGACGTAAAGCTCGGCCGCTCAGGGGCAGAACCACAGAAGGCTCAAGAGGAAGAGAGAAGGCACAGAAACACACGTGTTCAGGGCACAAGCCTGTTCCACCGCCTGCCACCTACTTGGATTGGCCTCATGAAGAAGATCCGAGCTGCAGACAGTAGCAACAACGTTAGTTGGCCCAGAATAACACTAAAAAGCAAATAAATTAATCCATCACCTGTTTAATTTCTAACTCACTGCTCTCTTCATCACAGGTTCAGATGAGAGTTTCTTGAGCTAATTAATGCTCACAAAAAAAACTAAGATCAGAGAGGGGGAAATAAAATTATCATCCAACCTGGCCTTGAACCCCTCCAGGGATGGGGCAGCCACAGCTTCTCTGGGCAACCTGGACCAGGCTCTCACCACCCTCACAGCAAAGAAGTTCCTCCCCAGATCTCATCTACTCTTTACAATGAGTAAATCTGCTCCCTAGTAATCTAAATCTACCCTCTTTACAATTACAATGTCCACGTTCTATCGAGGGCAGTATGTGAAAATGCTAGTACCCAAATCACGCCTGTCAAAAAGCTTCACCCTCGGCTCCTCAGAGCTCCTGGAGAATCAGTTCCATGGACTCCCCCCGCAGGAGCCATGGAGCCGGGCTGTGTCCCCCTGCCCCGGCCTCAGCCCCCCCGGCCTGCCCTGTGCCCTGTCCCCGGGATGGGGATGGAGGGGGATGGAGGGGGACGGTGGGCACAGCCGGGGCGCTCTGATCAGCCTCGATACACCCGCCATCGCGCTCCTAGTGGGGGCACGGACCCCCCTCCCTCCCCGCCGGCACAGGCTGCCCCCGATAGCGGCTCCCCGCGGGACCGACCCCAATCCCGGCCCCGCCGGGGCTGTCCCCGATTCCTCCCCACACCCCCGCCACCCCCCAGACCTGTCCCCAAAACCTCCTCGACACCCCCGCGCTGTCCCCAGGGCTGTCCTCGACACCCCCGCCGTGTCCCCTCTCCGGTCAGGCCCCGTTACTCCTCCAGGGCCGAGGTGGCCCTGTCACCCCCCGGACAGGGCCCGCTGCACCGCCAGTCCCCGAGCCCGCCCGCGCTCCCTCCCGGCCCCCAGCTCCCCCCCGCGCCACTCTCCCCCCGCCCCGCTGTCCCCCGGCCTGTCCCCGTCCCTGTCCCCCCGCCTGTCCCCGTCCCGCGGCGCTTACCGTGCCCACCTCAAGGCGCAGCGGTCGCAGTCCCGCTCCCCCGGGCCCGCCGCGGGGCGCGCTGGGAAAGAGAGTCCCGACAATGGCGGCCGCCGCCGCGCTCCCGCTGCTGCGGACTACACTTCCCAGCGTACCCGGCGGCGCACCCATCACGTGAGGGAGGGCCCCGCCGTCCACGGGGCGTGGGCTGAGTCCGCTACGGCGGCCGGGAGGGACAGAACTGTGGGGGGCAGCGAGAGGCGGTGTTCGTCGGGGGTCGGGACTGGGGGTCTGACATCGCTGTCGGCGACATGGACGGTGCGATCGAGGGCGCCTTCAGCGAGTTTCTCGACGACACCAAGCTGTGTGGAGCGGTGGACACGCTGGAGGGAGAGAGCGGGACAGGCTGAGAGGTGGGACCGTGTGAACCTCATGGAGTTCAACCAGGCCAAGGGCAGGGTCCTGCACCTGGGTCAGGGCAATGTCCAGCACAAGCCCAGGCCGGGCGGAGAATGGCTGGAGAGCAGCCCTGAGGAGAAGGACTTGGGGGTGTCGGTGGGTGAGAAGCTCCACACGCCCCTCAATGTGCGCTGGAGCCCAGAAACCCCCCGCACCCTGGGCTGCATCCCCAGCAGCGTGGCCAGCAGGGCGAGGGGGGGATTCTGCCCCTCTGCTCCGCTCTGGGGAGACACCCCCCAGTGCTGCCTCCAGCTCTGGGGCCACCAACAGCAGAAGGACATGGAGCTGTTGGAGCGGGGCCAGAGGAGGCCCCGGAGATGCTGGGAGGGCTGGAGCCCCTCTGCTGGGAGGACAGGCTGAGAGAGTTGGGGGGGTTCAGCCTGGAGAAGAGAAGGCTCCGGGGAGACCTTGGAGCCCCTTCCAGTCCCTCAAGGGGCTCCAGGAAAGCTGGGGAGGGACTCTGGATCAGGGAGGGGAGCCCTAGGAGGAGGGGGAAGGGTTTGACACTGAAAGAGGGGAGATTGAGCTGAGATGTGGGGAAGAACTTCTTTGCTGTGAGGGTGGTGAGAGCCTGGCCCAGGTTGCCCCGAGAAGCTGTGGCTGCCCCATCCCTGGAGGGGTTCAAGGCCAGGTTGGAGGGGGCTTGGAGCAAGCTGGTCTGGTGGGAGGTGTCCCTGCCCAGGGCAGGGGGTGGGACTCAGTTGATTTTAAGGTCCCTTCCAACCCAAATCAGTCTGTGATTCTATGAGTTGTCACAGGCAGGAGGGGTGCGAGTTGTGCCGGAGCCTGGTCCCCATCCCCGGGGGGTGGGTTTTTCACAGCCCATTCACCAGATGGGTGCATGGATGGCCCCCAAGGGGTGGGGGAACCTCCATGGTGGCTGAGGGCCGAGGAGAGGCCACTATGGGCAGGGAGCTGGGGCCGACAATGCTTGGTCCTGCTTGGTCCTGGACCTCCCATCGCCGTGACCCCTTCATGACTGTTAAAAACCCTTCAGAGGACACACTTTGGAGTCACCCACAGGCTCCATCTCCAAATAGCGTTACAGCATCCAGCTGCCAGCTCTCGCCAAGGTTTGGTTCCAGGGTTAGTTCCAACGGTCAGTAGGTCATGGCTGGATATGGAGCCAGGGCTGCATGGTCATAGAGCAGATTGCTGTTTATAACTTCTGCCATTAAATGCTGATTTCACTTCTGGATAAATCAGGTGAATCATTATCAGCAACGGAGCTGGTGCCTGGTGCTTGCGTGACTTTGCTCCTTCTGCACTCCAGCCAAGCGGGGTGGGGAGGGTTGAACAGACAAATCACTCTGAAATCCTTGTGCTGGTGCAGCCGGACAGGGGGGCGCTGGGAAGCCCCTGCCCGGCCACACCGACAGCCCGACTGACACACTTGCTGAATTTATACACTTGTGTTTGCTTCTGTAGCTCCTTAACTCCTTGTTTACACTGCATTTTTACTCCTTACCGTAGGTACCAGCCCGTCTCTGGGCTGTGTGATTCAGGCTCATCCCTCTAACACTTTGCACAAAGCTGGGAGGGGTGGCTGACACACCAGAAGGTTGTGCCACCATCCAGTGAGACCTGGACAGGCTGGAGAGTTGGGCGGAGAGGAACCTGATGAACTTCAACAAGGGCAAGTGCAGGGTGCTGCACCTGGAGAGAAATAACCCCCTGCACCAGGACAGGCTGGGGGTGACCTGCTGGAGAGCAGCACTGAGGAGAAAGACTTGGGAGTCCTGGTGGACAATAGGATGACCATGAGTGGGCAATGTGCCCTTGTGGCCAAGAAGGCCAATGGCATCCTGGGGTGCATCAAGAAGACCATGACCAGCAGGTGGAGGGAGGTCATCCTGCCCCTCTGCCCTGGTGAAGCCCCATCTGGGGCACTGGGTCCAGTTTTGGGCTCCCCAGTTCAGGAAGGACAGGCAACTGCTGGAGAGGGCACAGCAGAGGGCTACAAAGATGATGAGGGGCCTGGAGCATCTCTCTTATGAGGAAAGGCTGAGGGACTTGGGTCTTTTTAGCCTGGAGAAGACCGAGGGGGGATCTGATCAAAGCCTATAAATACTTCAAGGGTGGGTGTCGGGAGGATGGGGCCAGTCTTTTTTCAGTGGTGCCCAGTGACAGGACAAGAGGTGACGGGCACAAACTTGAACATGGGAAGTTCCATCTAAACATGAGGAGGAAGTTCTTTCCTGTGAGGGTGGCAGAGCCCTGGAAGAGGCTGCCCAGAGAGGTGGTGGAGTCTCCTTCTCTGGAGACATTCCAAACCCACCTTGACACGTTCCTGTGGGACCTACTCTGGGTGACCCTGCTCTGGCAGGGGGTTGGAGGAGATGGTTTCCAGAGGTCCCTTCCAACCCCAGATCATTCTGTGATTCTGTGAGCAAACACTGAGGCCTTCACACCCCTAGTCTGCAAATTTCCCTAAAATACCTGTTTTGGGGTTGATTTCTAGGCAGCCCGCCCTGCTCTGCTGGGGACTGCTCCCCAAAGCAGGCACAGGCAGTATTTTCCAGCTGGGCAAATATTTTTGGGGAGGGAAGGACCAGGGCCACCTGCCCTCCATTGGTCCAGAAACATCACAGAAACGCAGGGAATATTTTAGCTATGAACCAGTAGAGGTCACTCCGCTCCAGTAAATCCAGTGCTACTGGAGACGTTGGGCCACCAGTAAGAGAAAGAGAGAGTTTACTGGGGGAAAGCGGGATGGGCAGCGGGGACGAGGACGTTGGGGACCCCGTTACCGGCAGCTCCTGGCTGTGTCCCCCGTGGGGGGGTCCCGTCCTGCCGCCTCTTGCTGGGGGTGTTTGGGCTTTTGGGGGCCGCTTGAACCCGTCCCCCACGGGCTGCGGATGTTAACGCTCCTCTCGGCCATTCCCAGCATCTCCCCTGCGACTGAAATGCCCTTTTTCACAAGCATGTTTTGTTTAAAGAGTAGTTCTTCGCAAGGAATTTTTTAACAGATTTCCCATGCTTTAATTTTAATATTTAAAAAAAAAAAATAAAAAATTATGAAGACACAAGATTTTTGGGGAAAAAGACGTCTTTTGGAAAAAGACATCTTTTTAAAAAAAAATGAAACCCAAATAAAAGTGCTGGTGTGTGGCAGCTCGGTGGGGCCGTGGGCTGTGACACCCGCATCGCTGCCCCGGCTCCTGCTGGTCCCCGTGTCGTCCCCCCCCGCACTCCTGGTCCCGCTCCCGCCTTGTCCCACCTGGATGATACCCCTTCCCCGTGTCTTCACGAGCCGTGCCCTCTTCCTGGCTCTTCCTAACAGCCAGGTTTTACCCTTCAATATATATCAACGCTGCGGGTGGGATCTGTGGAGGACGCGTGCTGCCTCCTGGGAATGGCAGTGACAGTGGTTGGGGAGCTGGTGAGGTGACACCCTGGGATTTTCTGGCCACCTCCTGGTACAAGGGTCCCTTTTCTTCATTTCCCTCTGCTCCACAGCTCCCGGGCAGTTCGGCGGCTGCTGCTGTGGACACAACGGCTCTGGATTTGCAGGGGGAGCAGGGAGTGTGCACCCAGGTGAGATTTTTTTCGGGGGAAGCAGAGGGAGACCAGGATGAGTTCACACACAGTGATACCTTTGAACCGACTGCATCCGGATGGAGAGGAGTCCTTGCATCCCAGCCCTTGCATCCTTCTTGTACACAGAGCACCCGTCTTCCTTCCTTCCCTCCTGGGTACTGTTTGAAAACAAATCCACGTACCCCCCGTCCCGAAATGTGTCCCCGGTTCTGCTGGGTGAGGTCACCGTCCTCAGCTTGGGGGTGTTTGGACAGAGGTTTCCCAGATGAAGCCCCTTCCCAGAACCTGGGATCCTTCCCAGCGTGTGCCTGCCTTTAAGTGACCCAATAATACCCTTACAACGTCCAAAATCCAGCCTTGTGTCCAAATCCTGCCCTGCATCGGGGCTTCTGCTGCGGCAGGTCCTGAGCCCCTCAAGAAATGACAGTGAGGTCATTTCCGTGACTCTGAGGGGTTCCCTTCCAGCCTCCCCCCTCGCTAAAATTTGGAATCACAGTCACTGTTGCCAACATTATTCTTTTTTTTTTTTTTTTTTTTTACCTTGCAAAACAGACTTTATTTTTCTTCCTGTAAATTTTGTGCAATACACGTCTACGTACCTATGGAATACACCTCAATAAAAAGCTTTTCGTCCGTACATTATATTACTTTTTATTTAATGTCATGAAAAATTCAGACAACGCTTTTGTCCTTAAATAAACATTTCTCCCTCCCCTGCCCTCCCTTCCTAGCTGACTGGTCCGAAAGAGGAAATTTTATTTAGTTATTTTCTTTTCTTTAAAAAAATAGAAATTACAATCTTACAAGACAGAACATTCAATGAGAACAGAAGCATGTTCCTAACTCTAAAAAGTAAAACATTTCCATAAAACCTGTCGGTATCTACAGGTAGGTGTGTGTGTGTGTAGAGGGTGGTAAATGGAAAAAAAATCTTTTCCATTTCTTCCTTTCATTCATATAGATAAAAAATAACATAAAACCGACTGAAACGTTATATATTTTTCTCTTTTTGCACCAACATTCACAAGAATATATATTATATATATATTTTTTATCCATTTTTATACACAGTGTGAGGGTTCTGGAGGTGGAAATGCACACTCAGCTAAACTGCCGGAGCAGACAAACAAACACAAAGTTAATCTTCATCTGGAAAAGAGCAACCCCTCGCGGCCGAGGTCGCCCCGCTCAAGGGGAATGAAAATAAAGCGGCCAAATGTCTCGTGGCCGGAGGGACGGAAACATCTCCCAGGGGCCGAGGACCGAGCATCAAAGCGAGTCGGGGGGCGTCCCGGGGCTCCCGTGCATCAGCTCCACCGGCCGCACGCAGCTCCGGCGCGGGGGAGAGCGGAAATCTCCCTTTTTTGGGCATTTCTAGCCAGGTTTTTTTGCTCACCCTTTGCCTACAAGCTCGGTGCCCGGCTCTGCCGAGCCACTGTCCCTTGGTGGCACCGAGGGAGCGTGAGGGACCTGGCACGGCCACCGCTGCCCCCCACGCTCGGGAGAGCCAGCAGAGGTGCCGCAGGGGGGGAATCGGCACGCCGTTGCCATCCCTTTGGATGCGCGCCCCCCCCGCCCCGTCCCAGGCAAGAGATAATTTAATTGACATCTAATCATTTATCCCCTCCCAAGAAATCACGTAACCGACAAGTCGGTTCCTTTAAAAGAACTGAAAAGTGCAGGTTCCCGCAGTTTGGCAGGTTGAGTTACACGTCTCTAATACTTCCAGTCTTCCCTAGATTCCCACGGGGGCTCTTATTGCTCAGAATCCAAAATTCTCTCCCATGAGGTGGACGCTGTGTCGTAAGCCGGAAAAATGCAACCGGTGGCGAGGGCTCAGTCTTTTCCCGATTTAAGGTGCTTTCTTGGTTTCTTTGCCGGATGAAATGAGAAGGGTGACGCTGACCATTGGTGCACGTTGGCTGACGAATACCAAGGATGTAAAGAAGGGTGTGTGCTTTTTTTTTTTTTTTTCTTTTCTCTTTTTTTCCTCCTCCAAAAACATTTCAAAACACCCGCGGCTGTTTCCTCCGAGGAAGGGAGTGCTGCTGTCCCGCAGGAACGGAGGGCGAGAGAACATTCATTTCCTCGAGTGCTTTTCCCACCGCAGAGAGGAGCCGGGAAGCGACCGGTGCTGTCGGAAATGATGCTTCAAAAGGAAAAAAAAAAAGAAAAAAAAAAAAAAGGCACAACCCTCTAGATGAAAAAAGGCAGTACTGACTTCTTGCCTCGCACAAGCTTTAGGATCCAGGAGGGCAGGGAAGAAGCCTGGCGCATCCCTGCCCCGGCGAACGCTGCGCCGGAGGGCGGCGCATTGGCACTCGACATCGCGCAGGGAGGGTCGGCGGCCGTAACACGGACCCGGGCTCCAACGCCGCCGGGGGGGGGAGAAACAGGGCCGACAAACTCCGACGTGCTCCGAGAAACAGTTCAGACTTTGCAAAGCCAGAAAGCGCAGGGCTGGACATGGCGGGCGGCAGCGGCCGGGGAAGGGCATGGACCCGAGTTTTTCTCTGCCTTACACCGAAGCAGAAATCCCATCGGCTTCCTGGTGAGTCCTCCCCGGTCGAGGCTGGTCCATGGTCTTCCCTAGGAGGCTTCTAAACCAACGGCATGGATATCCCTTACCATCGCTAAGAAAGCTGCTCGTTAAGTTTAAGGGGTGCAATTATGGAATTGAAGGTCTTTAGCTTACGCTCAGGGATGATCCGAGCTGCCAGAGGATGGGGTTGGACGCACGAGAAATCAACACGAAGTAGGAAGGGGCTGGGGATTTTAGCCCTTTGTCAGCAGAAAGTGGGGCTGCCTCGGAGCAGGGTTTTCCCTTATAGCTTTTGGCATTTGCTGCAGGAACAGGGACGGAAAAACCTTCTGCAGATCCTGGCCGGAGAGTCCCTCGAGCAGCCCCGCCACTGCAGGCTATCGCCGCATCGCCCCACAAATCCATCCCTTCTTTGCCTTTTGAGCTTCCCAAGCTCGGAGCAGCAGGTCCCGACCACACCGTGGCTTCCCGGGGAAGGAGTAAGGACCTTTCGCTTCCCCTTCACTCCAACGGGCAGTTTCTCTCCCTAAAAACCTCCCGGGTCCTGCTAAATAGAGAACAGACCCCAAACTAACAGTTCCAAACAGCTCCTCGGGGGGGAAAAACCTGGGTCCAACTCAACCAGGGATTTGGCCACAGTCGCAAGGGCAAAGCCCCTCTTCGAAAAGCGCTCAGGAGGCAGAAAGGTGGCACAGGACGGGCAGACCTGCCGAATCGGCTCCAAAAAGCCAGGCGGTTGGCCAGCCGGATGGGGAATTGGCCAGGAATTTGGGAAAATGCCATGACAGAGGGTATAGACACCCTGCAGAGCTTCTGCCCCACTGCGCTGGGCATCCTTTCCCCTCTAACCAACCTCCTCCATGGGGAAATCCTGTGCCGAATCCTCCCTCGGCCACAGCCAGGTCTTTCTTGGCCAAGCTCCTGATGTCACCCCATGTCCCATGGGAGAAGGAATAAAGCACAGACTTCGCCCGCTCCTTGGCTTCAGCCGGGAGCCCAAAGCTGCCCCCACCGGCCTGGCTCGCCCCTATCCGGCCGAGCATTGCCCCTTCTTTATCCCATGCCTTGTGTTTGGGTTAAGAAAAAAAAAAAAAGAAAAGAAAAGAAAAGAAAAATAATTATTTAAAAAAATAAAAATCAAGGATGGAGAGTGCAGCCAGGACGGTGGGAAGGGCCGTGCGGTGTGTGCGTGGCGTGCGCTCCCCTGGATCCCTGCACTGCGGGGAGGAGTCGGTCCCTTTCCGCTGCCGGGAGCATCTCCTCTCCCCAGCGGAGATTTCACATTCATTTCACTGGTATGGCAAAGTCCGTTTGCTTTTTCCTTCAAGGTGCTTTACATTCAAGAGCTATTGCAATCCAGAGCGAGGAAACGGGGCCGGGGAGATACCCCAGCCCCCCCGGGTTCTCTTGAGTTTGATTATTTGATTTAAATAAACTGCCCCAAACTTCTGAAGTTTAGTTCGTCTCCAAATTTTGGGGAACTTGAAGGGGGCCGGCGGCTCCCGGCCTTAGCTCTCCCGTGGGTCGCTGTACTGAAGCTCCGAGTTGAAGACCTCCTTATAGAGGGGTGGGAAGTTCATGGCGGTCTCGGGGTGCAGGAGGCGGAAAAATTCCAGCTTGTCCAAGTGCAGGTTGCAAATGGTCTTCATCAAGGGCAGCTTGGAAACCATCTGTGGGGAAAGACGCCGGAGCTGGTGACCACTGGGATCCCTCAAGGCTGCTGTTCCCCCTCCCCTGGGGACAAGTGGGGCAATTTGATGACCATTGGATGTGCCTGGTGCCGGGGACACCGGCGGACACCTCCCGCCTTTGGGCAGCCTGGCAGCATCGTGGTCTTGCCTCCAAATCCATGGCTTTCCCCAGGACAACCAGCACCTGGGAGGGTGTGAAGAGCCCCCCAGTGCCCCCTGTCCCCATCCCAGCTCCGTCCTGCCCAAAGCGTTCCTGAAATAGCTCCTTTTGCCCCAAACCCCCACCGCCCGATGCGCTGCCAGGCTCAGCAGCCGCTGACGGCACAGCTGCCTCTGCCTGCACCGTGATGGAGATCCAGGGTCCATGGAAAGAGAAATTCTCCTTCAACGGGTCCCGGGGTTTGCACCCCAAAAAACACCCGTGGGTGGCTATCGAGCTCCGGCACAGCCACAGCCACCGGTTCAGTCGTGCTGTGCCCCGGCCGGGCCCGCCACGCCACAGCCGTCACCGCTACCTTCGAGAGCTTGTCCTCGGCGGAGTGTTTCTTCTGGATCTCGTGCTGCAGGGCCACGTAGATTTTGTCCTGGAGCTTCTGCACCTTCTTGGACTCCGTCAGCCACGGGCGATCTACGAGGGACAGCCGGTGGCCGAGTCAGTGCTGTCTCCCCCTGCTCTTTTAACCCTTCCTGCTCTCGGGATGTTTCTGGGGACAGTGGCAGGGCCAGGTGGCCCCTCTCCATCCCCTCCCCATCCCGCTGCAGGGGATGCAGCTCCTCCTCCCACCAAGGAGTTTCAGCCGATGCCTTTTTTCCCCCAACCTCCTTTCCCGGCAATAACTTAAATCATCCACCAAGGAAGCAGCGCTGAGATTCAGGGGTCAGCTCTCCCCAGCTTTGGCAGGAGACCCCCCCTCCCTGGCCGGTCCCGGCTGCGGTGTTCTCCCCCAAGCCCCCCGTACCTGGGGAGAGCAGGACGGCGGCGGTGAAGAGGGCGAGCTCCTCGTCTGACAGCTGCAGGCGGCAGAGGGTCCTCGCCAGCTCGAAGACAGCGCCGATGAGATCGTCACAACCTGATGGGGGGACAGCGGGGAAGGGGGGGGGGGGGGGGATGTCACAGCTCTGTGCTTCCCAGTGGCACCCAGGGCTCGGAAAGCTTTCGGAGATGAGATGGGTGAAGGGGGGTCCTTGGCAGAGGATGCCCGGCATCGCTGGGTGGAAAGCAGGTCCCAACCATGGCGCACATCAACCCAGTCCCAACGGGAGCAGGAGCAAACACAGTGGGGTGTCACCTCCTCTTGTCCCCCAGGGATTTAGCCCAGCGGCTTTTCACCTGGCTGCAAACCCCAGCCCTGTCGAAAGGAGAGGAGGGCCCCGAGAGCAGCGGAGCGGCTCTTACCGAGTGACTTGAACATCTGGACGCTGCCAAACTTGCCCTCGAAGAGGACGGTGTTGTTCAAGGGGTTGAACGCCCGGATCATGCGGATCAGGAGCACCTCGAGGCAACCTGACGTAGGCAGAGAGAGCGCAGACCAGGGAGGGCAGGACAGGGGGGGTTCCATCATCCCAGGACCAAATGTAAGACAGAGGAAAGCCCCCAGTGCAAGTTTAAAGTCCAGATTGTTCATTCCCAAGAGCAGAGTGGTTATGCCGATAAATCCGATTTGGGTTCGGGGTTTGGTGTTGGTTTGTTTTTTTAAGATTTCCAATTGCGACCACGGTATTTCACCAAAGGGAAATATTATCCAGGCATTCGCAACCGGACACAGAGATCGAGGTCATGGTGGAGCACCGAGAGAGGAGAGGGTGAAAACAAAATAAATAAAAAGAAAATGGAAGGAAGAAATGAAAGAATGAGTTAAACTCCAGCGTGTCGGGCATGTCCGGCTCTGGCTCTGGGGTACAGCACCCTGCTGGGACGCCGGCACACGTTCCCTGTGCTGGGTGAGGCTCTCAGCTCCCCAGCCCTGAAAGTTTAGAAATTGGGCAGTTTTTCCACCTTTTTTTTTGGCATTTTGGGGCTTTTGCACACTCAGCTCCCTCGCCTGGGCACAGCGTCACCAGCTTGGGCAGATGGACGTGTGGGGGATGCAGGTGTGCTGCCGTTGTCCTCTCTTCCCAGTCTCTTGCTGGGAGAAGAGGCCAATCCTTTCCTCTTCTCCCTCCCTGCTCCCCTTTGGGTTTGGCACCCCTTTTCCTGGGGGAAAACCCACTGTGCTTCTTTACGTCCTGGTTTCTGGTGCCACTTGGTTGAGGGTGACCATGGAGAAACGCCTCTGCCTGTAGTGGCCACTTCCCTTGTCCCTCTCTATACCATCACCTTTAGACACGACCTTCAACTCCTTCCAGCCCAGAACCTGCTCCCCGAGCACCGATGCTGAGCCCGGGGGCACCCGGGGTGGGCGAGGGAGGGGAGATCCCATAAAGAAAGCACCAGCCAAGAGAAAAGACGGGATTTGCCTTTGGCACCGCGGCTGCTGCTTGGGAGAGGAGTTGGGGACACGAGGGGGACAGCGGGGACATGAGGGGGACAGCGGGGACGCAACGGGGGTGTTGGGGTCCCCTACTCTTACCGGCTTTCAGGAGGATGATTTGGTCGTTCTGGCAGAGCTCCATGAAGCCCTCGATGCGCTTGGCGAATTCCACCACGTACTGGATGGCGTTGGAGATCTGCAGCGAGCACTGCTGCCACATGGCCTCGCAGCTCTGCCGGCACAGCGGGGACATCCCTCAGGGATCGCTGACACCCCGCCACCCTGTGCGTCCCCCCCCCCACGCCATTGCAGGGGGCAGGGAGGGGACCCAAGTGCCATCCACCGGGGCCGGTGGCACTAGGACACCTGGGATGTGACCTGGCACCACAACCTCCCCAATACTGGGCTTTTGCAGCTCCCAAAGCACCGGAAGACCCTCCTCATCCTCCTCGCCCCCTTGCCGAGGGGTGCGGTGGCTCTGACGGTGGTGGGGAGCCGGGGGGGTGGTGGCAGCAGGACTCACCTTGCTCTGCAAGGCGCGGACCTCCTCGGGGGAGTAGAGGCTCCATGCCAGGCGCTTGAGCTCCTCCGTCGTGTACTGGCACGTCTCCAGGTGCGACTTCACCACGTTCTGGGCCACCCGGTCTGCAAGGCCAGGGCAGCAGGGGGTGAGCCCCCGGGGACCCCACCGGTCCCCCTGTCCCCACACCCCAACGCTGTACCCTCCCAGGTCTCCTGGGGGGCTGCTGGGACAGGGGGCTGGAGGGGCAGAGGGGCTCACGCGTGCTGTCACAGTGATCTGAGGACAGATGGGGTGTCGGAGGCTGTCCCCGGGACAGAGGGGGATGCTCTGCATGATCTCAGATGCATTGAGCTCCATCAGTGCTCAGCCTGGAGTGTTTTTAGTTTACAGAATCACAGAATGGTCAGGGTTGGAAGGAACCTCTGGAGATCATCTCCTCCAACCCCCTGCCAGAGCAGAGTCACCCAGAGCAGGTCCCACAGGATCGTGTCCAGGCGGGTTTGGAATATCTCCAGAGAAGGAGACTCCACCACCTCTCTGGGCAGCCTCTTCCAGGGCTCTGCCACCCTCACAGGAAAGAAGTTCCTCCTCATGTTCAGATGGAATTTCCCATGTTCCAGTTTGTGCCCGTTGCCCCTTGTCCTGTCTCTGGGCTCCACTGAGAAGAGTCTGGCCCCATCCTCTGGACACCCACCCTTTAGCTATTGCTCAGCATTGATGAGGTTATTGCTTGCTTTTTCTAAAGGAAGCCACTACCACCTTGTGAGAGGAGACTCTTGTTGATAAATAGTTTGTTCCAGGGTCTACTGAAGCCATAGCTTGGACAAAAGTCACTTAGGACTATACTATGACACTGCCCTGTACATGCCCTAATGCTGTACCGCCAATATATGGGAGGTTCTCTCTGATGGCAGGGGGGTGGGAACGAGATGATCTTCAGGGTCTCTTCCAACTCCAACCATTCTGTGGTTCTGTGATCAGGAAACACTTTTTTACTGTGAGGGTGACCGAGCACAGGATGCCCAGAAAGACTGTGGAGTCTCCATCCTTGGAGATACTCAAAAGCTGTCTGGACATGGTCCTGGGCCATCAGCTTTAGGTGGCCCCACTTGAGCAGGGAGGTTGGACCAGGTGGCTTCCAGAGGTCCCTTCCAACCTCAACCTCTGTGATTCTGCAAGGGGATAGGTTTGGGGCTGCTCTAAGAGCCGAGGCTGGGTTGGTCCCTCGCTGTGAGTGTGCCTGGTGCTCTGTGGGCACCCAGGGCTGGGTCATAGAGTCACAGAATGGTTTGGGTTGGAAGGGACCTTAAAGATCATCTAGTTCCGACCCCTTTCCATGGGCAGGGACACCTCCCACTAGACCAGGTACTGCACCGAGCTCCATCCCTGGGGCTGCATGCCCTGTGCGTGCCCGGCATCGCATCAGGACCGCGCCAGTGCTCACCGATCTCGAGGACAGAGATGTCGGCAGCCAGCTGGCCACCCTCCAGCCCACCGTGCGCAAAGAGGGCCGGCTCCAGCATCAGCTCGTAGATGGACTCCTGCTTGATGAGCGTGGCGTCGGCCACGTCCAGGCTGGACTGGTCAGGCGAGGGCTGCGCCGAGGCCAGCAGGTCGAGGTTGTAGTAGGTGCTGCTGCCATCGGGGGTGAGGGGGAAGTCAAAGAGGAGCCCGTCCGACAGCGTGGAGATGTCGTCCAGGTCCGAGAGCCCGCTGCTGACACTGGTGGTGTAGACGCGGCTCAGGGGCTCGGGCTCATCCTTGGTGCCGCCGCTCTGCTCCTGGCTCTGCTGGTGCTTCTGCACCTCGGCATAGAGACTGTCCCGCTGCTTCTTCGACATGCGACCAAACTTCACCGCTGCCCGGGGAGGAGAGGGCGGCCGTGTCAGGAGAGCTTTGCCCCCGCAGAGAGGAGCCGTGACCGACCCACTGCCCTGGGAAGGGTCCCGGCTCTCCAGGGGGAGTGCACGGTTTGGGGGTGTATGAGCCCTGAGCGGAGCAGGGGACCCATCGGATGGACCTCCCCCCCCGCCCCAGACTGACCCTGGGTTGAATGACTGTTCCATGTCATTTAAATTTTCACAGAATCATAGAATCACAGACTGGTTTGAGTGGGAAGGGACCTTAAAGCCCCCCCAGTGCCACCCCCTGCCCTGGGCAGGGACACCTCCCACCAGACCAGCTTGCTCCAAGCCCCCTCCAACCTGGCCTTGAACCCCTCCAGGGATGGGGCAGCCACAGCTTCTCTGGGCAACCTGGGCCAGGCTCCCACCACCCTCACACCAAAGAAGTTCTTCCCCACATCTCAGCTCAATCTCCCCTCTTTCAGTGTCAAACCCTTCCCCCTCCTCCTGTGGCTCCCCTCCCTCATCCAGAGTCCCTCCCCACCTCTCCTGTAGTCCCCCTTTTTTTCCCACAGAAAATGCAAAAGCTTCCCAAAACCCTCCTATCCCCGAGCCGTCTCCATCAGGGGAGCAGCTTTGGCCCCGACAGCCCAACTCGGAGAGGAGCCCGGGCGAGACTCACCGTCGCGGGACATGCCCAGCGCCAGGCATTTCTGCAGGCGGCAGTGCTGGCAGCGGTTGCGGTTGGTGCGGTCGATCAGGCAGTTCCTCTGCCGGGAGCAGGAGTAGCTGGCGTTGTTCTGCTGGCTCCGCCGAAAAAAGCCCTGCGCGGGATGGGGAGGTGTTGGGAAAGCGCCCGGCGGGATACCAGCCCCCGCAGCCACCCACCCGCCCGCCGGCACCCCTCCCCGGGTGTCCCTGGGCTCACCTTGCAGCCTTCGCAGGTGATAACGCCGTAGTGGATCCCCGAGGACTTGTCTCCGCAGATCTTGCACGGGATCACTTCGATTTGGGCTGCGGCGGAAGGGAAAAAGGGGGAAAACCACAGTGGTTAATGATGGGCGCCGCTGAACCGAACAAGGGAAATGCCCCCCCTCCAGGACAGCCGCAGCCCTGCTTGGCAGCTGGGGAAACTGAGGCACGAGATCTGCACCCACTGGCAGCCCAGCCCTTCCCACAGACCCCACAGGGATGCTCATGCCTCAGAGTGGTGCCCCTGAAAAGGCCCACACAGGGTGTGGGGTACCCCCATCCACCCCCCCACCCTCTCCAGCACCCAGAGATGGGTAGAAAAGCCCCTTGAGCCGGGTGAGCGCAGCGCGTTTGTGCACCAGCCCACCCTGGACCCCGTTGTGGAAGCGTCCCCCTTATTTTTCAGCCAGTGTGTGCATGTTGGGGGGGCACCACAGACAGGAACATCCTCGGCACGGGGACCATCCCCATTCTGCAGCCACAGACACTCTCCTGCTGGGGGTCTGGCCCAAGCAGAGGGTCTGGGGGCCCCCTGACTCTCCCCAGCAGCTCCTTAGGAAACCCAGGACCAATATAGCCACCGCTGGCTCAAGGTCCCAGCCCCCTTCCCCCCGTAAATCCGCTTCCCTCCCCGCTTCTGCTTCGCTGGCACTGAGCTGCTAATAGGCTTCGTCCTCCTCATTTTCCAGCTGCCCCAGATCTGGGCTGGCTCTGCCCACCCCGCGTGCGCCGGGAGGGGGGAGCGGGGCACCCCCGGGACTCGTACGTGCCTCCCGGCATCTCTGCACCCTCTAATCCCCGCTCCAGCCCCCCGGCCGGGCTCAGCCTGGAGTCGCTCGCGAGGGTGCTGGGCAGCCGCCGCCGCGCCAAAATAACCCCCGCGGCCAGATTATGGTTATTTCAAATCTCCTGGGCCTGTGTAAATCCCCGGCTCGAGTAATTCCCTTCTGCCTCTCTTCTCCCCCGGGAGCAACCAGGTTCTGGTCGAGGGACATGTTCTGTGCGTTGCTGCTGGCCAGGGCCACCTCCGCAGATGACAGTCCCGTGCTCAGCCAGCGCTGTCTGCACCCCAACACCCAGCGATGCCCTGGGGTCCCTTGCTGCTTTGGGGGAGGCTGGGTCAGTGCGAGCCTCGCTGTGCAGCGGGGCAGCCATCAGTCCCCCAGGTCTGCCATCAGTCCCCCAGGGATGCTATCGGTCCCCTTCCTGGGGCTGCCATCGGACCCTGGGTCTGCCATCAGTCTCCCAAGGATCCTGTTGGTCCCCTGGGTCTGCCATCGGTCCCCCAGGGATGCTACCGGTCCCCTTCTTGGGGCTGCCATTGGACCCTGGGTCTCCCTTTGGTCCCCCAAGGATCCTGTGGGTCCTCTGGGTCTGCCATCGGTCCCCCAGGGATGCTGTCAGTCCCCGGGTCTGCCATCAGTCCCCCAAGGATGCTGTCAGTCCCCTGGGGCAGATTTGCTCCCAGCCATACGGGGGCAGGACTCACCCCACATCCGGGTGCAGCGGAGGGACGGATCCCTCCCCCACCCCTTGACTCCCCGCTCAGCTCCTGCCCCAAATGCACCGAGGGATTTTGAGGTTCACCCTTCCTTCCTAAGGCTGCCAAGCCAGGCTTCTCCCAGGACTGTGTGTTGTCCCCCCCCCCAACCCAAAGGGGTCACATCCCACTCCTGCCTCTCCCCAAAGCCTCTGTTTTGGGCCTGGGGCAGCAGCACTGACCCCCCCAGCGTGGGCAGGGAGCGGGCAGAGATGGTCAGGGCATCCTCACGGCCACACCAGTCCCAGCCCCCTCAAGTGCACTGGCATCACAGCCCATCATGGAGGCACGGGCAGGGTGACATGTGGCCACCCCCATCGCACCAGCCGGTTCCAATGACAGAGACACCCCCCCAGTTCCCCGGCACCTTCGCCCGTGCTGCCAGAGAGGGGTGAACCTGCAAACCGTGGGGTCCCCTCCCTGCCCCAATGCCCTGTCCTGGGGATGGGATGGAGGTGGTGGCACCACGGGGGGCACAGGGAGGTGGTGCCACCCCCAGCAGGAAGCCGCGTTGGTTCGTTACGCAACGTTAATTGCAGCCGCCAGGTGATGCATCGCCGTCGCGCCGCACCCTCACGCCCGCGGCCGATACTCCCGGTGCCCCGCAATTACCGGCACCGCGCGCCCGGCAAACAGCCCGGCCGAGAGTGCCCACCGGGCAGAGCCTGAGGGTGCCCCCACGGGGGCCATTCCCCGGCTCCCAACCATGGCCACGGCTTTGTGTGATGCCAACGGCCAAATCCTGCCCCTGCACCCCCAGGCCCAGGCAGGGGGGAGCCCCCCAGAGACCCCACAACCGGTGTGGGCAGAGCTAAGGGGACACTGGGGACGATGCTCTCCTGGCTCCTCCAGAGCCAACCATCACCCCTGGGTGCCACAAAGGAGAAGACCTGACCGCTCACCCACAGCCTCTTGGAGCTCTAATTACTATCCTGCTAATTACGCGGCCGTGCCCGCCACCGGCACCTGACCCGCTCGTAAGAACGTTCGCCCCAAATAACTGACGTGGAGATACAGCCATAACCCCGGCGCGATGGCAATTACAGCCCAGGACAGAGTTTAATTGCCACTCTGTTCGTAAGCCCCGGCTGAATCACGGTGCCGGCTCCTTTGGCGTCCCCTTGTGTGTCCCCTCGTGTTGCGGCCACGTCTCCCCGGGGCCGGACACCCCCCTGGGGCAAACCCAGCGGGATGGGGAGGGGTGTGGATGCTGGTGGGGTAGCCGCAGCAGCACCCTGCATCCCCCAAACCCCACCGTGATCAGGGGGAACATCACAGCAGACCCCACACCCCCTGCCGTGCCTCAGTTTCCCCACCGGGACGCTGGGCTCCTCCTCCCACCACAACCCTGCAAGCATCGGCCACGCTGTGCGAAAGGGGGGGTTATTTAGATGCTGGGGGGGTGGGAAGACAACGAAACTTCCCCCCTGGGTCCAGAAGGGCTAAAATAGGGGGCAGAAAAAAAAAAACCACAACAAAGGGGTTAAAAATTAAATAATAATCTCCAGCCGGCAATTAAAATGTCCCGGCCGCGGTATTTGCTCTCCTCCCACTGTAAATACTTCTTGCCCAACTCCCGGCCCGCTGCCACCGGTCGGCCTTTATGTAAGTGGCACCGTGGCACCGTCCGGCCACGGGGCTCGGCCATGCCGGCGGTGGTTGCCCCCGGTCCGGTGGCTGCGTGTGGCCCCGTGGCTGGAGCCATCCTGTCCCACTGACACACTTTCTGCCCGTGGCCCCACGCGCTTGTATAACGTCGCTGCCGTCAACCCTTCCCATGGCCGCCGCCGCACCAGGAGGGAGCCACGGCTGCACCCCAACCTCCCGCGGGGGCATTTGGGGGCATTTTGGGGTATTTGGGGGCATTTTGGGGTGATACCTTGAGCCAGCCCTGGGGACACCCATTTGCCGCCCTGCCATCCTCCACGGGGGATGTAGGTCAGTCCCTGCATGGTCCCCAAGACACAGGTCCCGTGTCACCTCCTGGACCCGCGTGTGTCCCCTCCAGCCCAGCACCACTTGTCCCGATCCAGGCAGGCGGCTCCGGTGGTTTCGGCAGAGCCAGAGCCACCCTCCCCAGAGCAAGACTCGGCCTTCCTCCCGCGCCAGCACACCCTCCTCTCCATCACCTCTGCCCCGAGACCGGGCATCCCTCCTGCACCCCAAAACAAGGCAGACCCCATAGGATCCGGCCACGGGGGGGGTCTGCATCCTCCCTCCCTGGCACAGGGGCCATGGGTGGCTCCATCCTCCTCCTCCCCCCCATCCCTCCCCTCAGCCATATTTTCTCACTGGTGGTGGTGGTGGTGAATCACCCCCAAACCCCCAGAACCCCACTGAGCCCCAGGACACGCTGCAACCCCTCAGATGCCGGAGGCTTTTTAGAGCTGCTCCCCCCACCCCGAGCTGGCTCGATGTGGCTGGGTGTCCCTGGCTGAGGGGGGAGGACTCCGGGGAGCACGAGGGGTGGTTTAGGGGGCACTGGCAGGTCCCTGGGGGGATAGGAGGTGTTTTGGGGGGCACTGGCAGGTCCCTGCAAAGCCCTTGGTGGGCCCCCCCCCGGGGTGAGTCTGCACACCCTTCACCCATGGGGCTGGGTCAGGATTTGGCCACCCCCTCCCTTGGGTGGGCTACATGAGGCCACGGGAGCCAACCCACCCCCAGGTCCTGGGTGCCTTTTGCCTGGGTGGGGGGAGCAGCCCAGCTGTGGGTCTTTCAGAGGTGGCTCCGTGCCCCCGTGGCCGTCACTGCCCCAAATACGCCCTCGGCTGCCGGGGAGAGAGCCGGGGCAGGCGGCTTCCCCGGTGCCCTGCCTCATTACCCAGCGAACCTGCTGGGAAAGTAGGTCTGTGCCCCATCCCGCTGCCGCGATCGATGCCGCAGGACGGGCACCTCCGGTAATTAACAGCAGCCCCGCAGCCCTCCCTCACCTCCCCTGCCCCAGCCAGGGCTCGGGGATGCTCTGATGCTCTGCCACCACCTCTGATGCTCTGCCACCACCTCTGATGCTCTGCCACCACCACCCTCTCCCCTCTGGCTCAGCACCCCCTGCTGCACCCAGAGCAGGGGGAGGAGGATGAGTCCAGGCTCCACAGGGACACGCAGGGACCCATGATGCCATCCCACCTCCCCATCCCTGCCCCAAAATCCATCTCTGCTCCCTCATTCCCTGCAGCAATCTCCGATCCCAGGTCCCGGCGCCGCTCCCGGCTGCACCAGCCTCCGGGAGCCACCACAGCAATTAGTGGCTGTTATATTTTGGGAAGGTGGCCGGGGGGTAGGGTTGGCAGAGGAGGAATAAATACGTAAATAAAGGGAATGATCACCCCCTTTACATCTGCTGTTGGTTTTGCTTTTAAACGGGCTCCCATGCTGCAGCGCCCCGGGGTCACCCCGGTATTTTGGCTGTCACCGCCGGCAAATCCCACCCCGGTCCGTGCACCCCGTGGGTAATCCCAAAGGGGCTGGGGATGGTTTGCAGCATGTGGCCGGCACGGCCCCGGCGTGATGTGCAAAGCACCGGCTCCGGGCCACAGGGGCACCGGCAACACCGGGGCCATGGGGGCAACCAATCAGCTCAATAAGGAAAATTTAAATTACACAACTCCGGCTCCGCACTGGGCTGCGACGTTGGAGGTGGGAACCGTTTTTTTTAATTGACGAGCAGAGATTTCCTGGAAACTTTGAGCCAGAACGGGGCTCAGCCACTCTCCCCCTGCCCCGTGGTGGCCCCTGGCCGCTTTTGCTTGTGGCCACATGGCCGGTGGCTTTGCAGCCACCCTGATCCCCGGCGAGGTGCAATTTTTCCCCTGTCCCGTGGTGTAGTTTGTGTCCCCAACTTGGAAATCGTAGCAAGCAGTGGTGGGCAGGTGGGCAATGAGGTTCCCCCACGGCCACCCGGTCCCTGCCCCGGCTGTGCCGGTTCACCGGCTCCCGTGCCACGCGGCACCGCGCCAAGGCCAGCCCCGCCAGCACGGGACGCAGCCCTTTGCACTTTGGCTGGCACAGGAGGGTGGCAAAGGTGGGGCAGTGGGGAGGGGGACCTGCCACCAGCTCAGGGTGGGGACAAATGGGGCTGGGGTGGGAGAACCCCTCCAGCCCCGTGGATAATTCGGGAGGGGAATTATCTCCGTGGGGCTAAATAAAGGCAGCGAGAGCGACTCCGCTCACCATATCCAATAAACCGGGCGCGATTTAGACATTAGCAGCTCCTTAAATAGCCGCTGCGGGGTTCAAAGTTGAACGTGACAGGGAGGAGGGACAGGCAGGATGGGCAGGGGACGCTGCCAGCATGGCCACAGCCGGGCTGTGGGTTTAACCCGCTGCCACCCATAGGGACAGGGACCAACGTCTCCCCATCACCGTGCTTTCCCCCTCTGGGTGCTGCTGCTCCTCGGGGTTATCAGGGTCAAGGATCCCAAATCCCGGCTGGATCCTTTGGAACCCCATGCTGCCGGTGGCCACCTTTCTCCTCCGACCTTAATTTTGGGCGGTGAAGGGCACGACCATCCATCACCATCACCATCCGCATCCCGCGGTACCCAGGCTGGGGCACAGCCCTCGTGCGGGAGAGCCGATGGGCGCCAGCCGCCCTCGCCAGCGCGTGCACGCTGCCGAAACGGGCAGGGAAGCTCCTCCTCCGCCCTCTCTGATTTTTTCCAATGACAGATCTAGGTCACTAGGACAAGTCGGAAAGGCTGCCGAGCCACCGCACGCTCCTCGCCACGCTGCTTGCAAAACAAGCGAGCAGGAGGGCTGGAAACCCTATAGGATTATACAAGGCAAAGCCTCTTGCCCGGCCCCGGCACAGCCGCAGCGTGGGGAAGGACAGGAGTGAGGAGCTCCCCCCCCCCCGCCCCTCACCCCCCGGCCCAGGAATGGGGCAGAGCGGTGGTGGTTTTGGGGAAGAAAACGGAGATCGAATCAATTCAAGCGTCACCATGCGGCACTTGGGCTTCGGCGAGAGATGGGGACCCTGCGCCGGGCAGGGCTGCGGGAAAAGCGCCCCGTGGGGGAAAAATGATGTGGTATCAGGCGGGGTTGGCCCTTAAATTAGGGCCAATACACAGTAATTGGAGGGAAAAATGGAAAAAAAAATTAAAAAAGTTCATTCAGCTGCTAATTAAGCCCGGTGCTGGCTGTGCGGGAGCTACGCAAGAGCCAGGCGGTGTTATTAATTAGGCAGGCGTTAATGTTTCCCTCCGTACTAATAAAGGTGAAATCCCGGGATGTCACGGAGCAGGAAGGGGACGCAGGGGGCTCGCCTCGTCCAGCCCCACCATTACACAAGAGTGCGGCGGGTGGCAGAGCCGCAGCACCCGCAGCCGCGGTGGGGAGGGGGGAAAACCGATTTGAGGTAGCTCGAAGATGTCCGTCCCCATAGGTACACCCCAAAAACACACCTAAACGTTGCACCCACAAATACACCTAAATACGTGCACCCCAAAAACCACACCTCAAGACGTGCACAAGGGGGTGAGGGGCTCCGGCACAGTAGGTGATGATGGAAAACTGCTTTAAAGGGGGATAAAAATCCCACCCTGGGGTGTCAGGTCCCAGCCGTGCTCCCAGCAGCTCCGTCGGGGACAGTGACAGGTTGGTTGGTCTGGCCACCACTGCGTCACCATCACCGGGCCCCACCGGATCGTCCCGCCGGAGCCTTCCTCCCTCCCTCCCTCCCTCCTCCTCCTCCTCCTCCCAACCGCCTGCTTTGCAAAGCAGAGGGGTGAAAAGTAGGAATTGCCTTTAATAACGGATAAAATCAGGCAGGCGCTGGCGCGACTCAGCCCCTTCCCTGGATAAGGGGCACCCGAAATTGCGGCTGGTCCCCTCACCCGTCCCCGCAGGAGTGTCCCTCTGGCCCCAAAGCGCCCCCGAAATCACGGGGAGGGGGAAAAGGGGGAAAAAAACACAACAAATCCAGCCCTGGTGGGAGCAACATATTGAAGAGGAGATTAAGGGGTTTAGTGCGAGGAAAAGCTTAAGAGCGAGTCTAAGCCGGCGTCGGAAAGCGAAGCAAAATAAACAACAATTTTATTCCCAATGAAGGGGGGAGCTGGAGCCGCCAGACCCAGCCGGCGGGGCTGATGCGGGTCCCCCCCCGTGTCCCCCGGCCGGGCTGATGTGGGTGTCCTCCGGCGGGAACGATGCCGGGGTCCCCCCCGTGTCCCCCGGCGGGGACGACGCCGGTCACCCTCCGGCGGGGCTGATGCGGGTCCCCCCCCGGGTCCCCCGGCGAGGCTGATGCCGGGTCCCCCTCCGTCCCTCCCTCCCCAGCGACAACTTTTCCCGCTGCCCCCCCCCCAGCAACCGGGGGGTCCCCCCGCTGCCCCCAGCCCCCCCTTCCCGCACTCACCTCGCATGGTGGCCGGCGGCGGTCAGGAGCGCGCCGGGGGGCGCATGGGGCGGCGCGGGGGTCCCTGCGGCGGGGCGGGGAGCGGCGGCACCGGGAGGCACCGGGCGGCACCGGGAGGCACCGGGAGGCACCGGGAGGCTCTGGCACCTGCCCCTCCGCCGCTGACCCACTTCTGCCCGAGCATGCGGCCGTTCACATGACGAGCCCGCCCCGCTCCGCCCCCCCCAAATCGGTTTCACTTCCAGCCCCACCTCCTGCCCTTCCTCCTCCTCCTCCTCCTCCTCCTCCTCCTCCAACCCCGCCGGGCCGGTGCCCGGTGCCTCCTCGGTGCCGGGGGCTGCCCTGCCGCGGGGCGGGGGGCGCACGGCTCTGCCCGGGGGTGCTCGGCGCTGCACCCCCCGGGTCTGCCCGCCCCTGGGAGGGCCCTGCCGGTGCCCGGCCTGTCCCGGCTCGCCCGGGCACGGGGCCGGCTGCGTGTCCCGCTGAATCACCGCGGCTCCTTGCTTCACCCCGCTCCCCGCGCTGTGCCCCCGCCCGGGGTACCCCGCTTTGGCACAGGGACCCCCGGTACCCTCCCGGCAGGACAGGGTTGGGGGGAACTCCGGAGAAGGTGCAGACACCCGGCTTTGGGGGGAGGTGGAGGAAGCGTGGGGAGTCCCGAGCAGCCCCCCTGTGTCCCCACGCCACAGGGCAGATGCCACAGTCCGAGGGGACATCCTGGCTGGACGACCTGCCGTTCGGAAAGTGCACGGTGGGAGCTGCAGGGAGCTTTGGCGGTGGCAGGGAGCCATTCCCACCCTGCCCTTCATGCTGCGATGCACACAGAGGGCTCTGGGGCCCCGGGTGGTCTCCTGGAGAGCGGGGTGCTCCAACACGTTGCTGTAATATATGCAGAGAAATCCTGGCTCTGGACCACGCAACGAGACCTCGTGGTGCAGCACCACAGGTTTTGGCACAGGGCAAAGCCCCATGGCTGGAGTTTGCAGTGCGATTCTTGCAACAGGTCACCAGAGTCCCCGTGGTGCCACATCAGAGGGGTGGTTGTGTGTCATGGCCAGGCCAGGGGTCAGGGTGTGAGGGACGCAGTGCTCAACAGCGCCCAGGGATGCCTGGGCCCTGGGGAGCATGGCACTGGCCTGGAGACCTGCTGTGTTCAGAGATGGCATCTACCATGAGCATGAACGTGGCATTCACCGTGGACATGGGCATGGCATCCACCACAGACATGACATCCTCCATGGACATGGTGCCACCATGGACATGGCATCCACCACAGACATAGGCATGGCATCCTCCATGGACACTGTCCACCATTGACACGGACATGGCATCCACCATGGACATGGCATCCACCATGGACAGTGTCCACCGTGGACATGGACCTGGCATCCACCACAGGCATGGATGTGGCACCTGCCATGGACATAAGCAAGCCACCAGTCATGGCCAGGGGCAGGGTATGGGCATGGACACCACATCAGCCATTGGCATGGAGGTGGCATCCACCACAGGCACAGATGCAACCACCACCATTGTCACTCGTGGCATTGCTGCCTCCTCCCTGAACCCCTCTGCCCTCATGGTTGGGCTCTGCAGGGGGCACCACAGCTCCCAAACCCTTAAATTAAACCATTTAAGCACAGATGAAGAGGGCGATTTCAACCCCCATCCGTCCCAAAGCCCGGGGCTGAGCCAGGGGCGCAGGGATGCTGCTGGGCCGGTGGCAGAGGGGGTCCCCCCGCCCCTCTCCAGGCAGCGGCGTGGGCGGGTGGCAGTGGCAGATGGATGGCAGGGCTGAGCCGTGGTGGCACTTTGTGTGCTCCCACCCGTGTGCTGAGTTACCGCCTCGCTCCGCTCCGGCGCGGGAGCGACTGCGGACGGGGAGGGGGACACTGGGGGATGCGGGGGGGCCGAGCTGCCTGCTGCGCTCCAGTGCCGCTGTCTGACATGATTTTGCTGATGGCGATGGGGAATGGGTTGGCTGCTCTCGCCAGTCGCGTTCGCTCCTTCCTCCCTCCTCCCCACCACGCTCCGCATGGATGGGTATGCAGACGGGACGCGGGGCGACGTCTCGCCTCGGTCTTTACAAGCTCCACTTCCAGCTGGGCTTCTGCAAGCCCAGCCCCCGAAATCCCACCCCGGCACACATCTCCACCGGCCCCGGTTGGCAGCATGCGCTGTGAGGCCATTGCCCATCCCTGGAGGTCACAGGTGCTGCCCGAAGGAGGTCAGCCTCATTAGGCCCATTTCACAGATGGGGAAACTGAGACTGGGAGCAACGTGGTGACTCTTTGGGGCATGCAGGGTCCGGCCCCAGCGAACTCGCCCCTCCCGAAAGGCGGTCGCCAGCTTGCCTGGCGTGGCCCCGATTGCCGCTGTTGGGACAGTCGTGGCCAAATCGCGCCGGAACGAGAGCGACGATACTCCCCAAGAGCACCGGCGCAACCCAAAAGTATGAGGTTACACAAGCGGCACCACACCTGCCGTGAGCAACGCCGGATCCACGCACCCGCCACTGCCACCAACACCCTCTCCTTAACCCTTCCTGCACGGCGACCGACCTCCAGCGCCGATGGCGTTGGCAGGGGACAGTCCAGGGGGACGAGGAGATGCTGTGGGGCCACCCCTGTGGGGCTGGGCCATTGAAGGGCTGGGACTCAGCCCCGTGGCTTTGGGGCTGAAGGGGAGGATGTGGGGAGGTTACGCCGTGTCCCTCCTGGGGGGTGCAGGAGCTGCATCAGTGCAGGACCCCCCCTCCCCCCTTTCACCTTGACCAGGGTCTTGCCTGTGGACTTGGCTGGTCTTAAACTGGGGTCTTGGTCACAGCGAAGAACCGATGTGGATCCAGTTCATCAGAGGTGACAGTTGAGCCCCTGGTGTAATATTTGCCCCCCAGAGAGGAATCACCTCCCCTCCCCTTGCCCAGGACTCTTTTGGATGTGGCAGCACTGGAGGTCACTGAACCTCCCCTAAAAGCCATCTCCCCCTCCACGCTGTGATGCAGAGCCCGGTGTCGCTCCACTCCCAGCTGGTCGGTGCAGAGACGCTGACCCTGGCATCGAGTGGTGCCGCCCCCAGAGACGGGGAAGGAGCGGGGCCCAGGGGGGCCAGAGCTGTCGGCCGGTGCCCGGGCACTGCCGGAGCCGGGCTCAGTGCCGGGAGCTGCACCGGCCCCGGGAGATGCCATGGGATGTGTCCATTGGGGCCCGATCCAGCCCGTCACCGGCGGCACCAGCAGCCCCGGGCATCGGCAGCGCCGGGAGGAGGTGGCCACTGGGAACGGATTAGAAGCAAAACCTCTTCCACCCTGCCATGGTCCAGCCCTTCTCAGTCCCCTCCTCCCCAGCTTGGTCTCGCCACCGGCTCTTTGTGGTCAGGGCCAGGATGGATTCCGGGATGCTCCCAGCCTGTGGCTGCGTCGAAGTGGCAACTGCTAGCCCGCCAGGATCGGCCCAATCGGCCCTCGGCTGGCCTGGAGGCGAGCAGGAATTTGGGATGACACCACTGCACCTTAATCACTGTTTGCTCTCACCCGTGCCCCACCCAGTGAGAGGGGAACCTCTCCCCCCTCCGTTCAGCATCACCCCGGGCACCCCCAGCCCCTCACCCGCTTCGGAGACCACCGAGCCCCCCATCAGGGCTCTGCTGGGCTGCCCCGCGCTCGCCGAGCCCCGGCATGGCTGGCTGGCGCTGGCTGGCAGAGCTGGCCCCCGCGGTGGCTCTGCCACGGGCTCCCCACCAAGGACACTGCCTCCCCGTGACTCAGTTTCCCGTCGGGAATGGCTGACCTGCCCGGCAGAGAGTGGGTCACGGGGTGAACCCGCTGCCAGGGGCCATGGTGTCGGTGTCCCCAAACCTCGTCCTTGGGTGCTGGTGCAGGGAAGTGCCTGGTAGCAGCCACCAGCCCCAGTCTAGGGGGGGGTCCTGCCCCCCGGTGACAGGCTGGGGGTGGGTGTGGGCAGCAGGGACAGGGTGGGCACAGGTGGGTTGTGGCACTTGCAACCGCTGACCCTTAATGTGCCCCCCCCCAGCTGTGGGGTTAACACCAAGGAGAACCCACACTTGGGGACAGGCACCCACTGCTTTGTCCCCTCCATGGCACCGGTGTCACCCTTCCTGCCAACCCCGCTGCCGAAGTGCTCCGGCAGGGGAGGACGAGGGTCCCCCCACTGTGCCAGACGAGGCTGGTGCCCCCAGACCATGGGGACCAGATATGGCATTGCCTCCCGTGCCAACCCCCGGCTGCCAGATCTGGCACGATGCTGGGCACGTGGCCCTGCCGAAGCGGCGTGAGTCAGTGCCCCACGGCGCTCGTTATGCAAAGGCTGGCACGGGGCTGTGGCGTGGGGCCGTGGTGTGGGGCAGTGGCATGAGGCAATGGCTTGGGGCCATGGTGTGGGGCAGTGGCATGGGGTTGCAGCGTGGGGCTGTGGTGTGGGGCTGTGGCGTGGGGCAGTAGCATGGGGCTGTGGTGTGGGGCTGTGGAGTGGGGCAGTGGTGTGGGGCAGTGGTGTGGGGCTGTGGTGTGGGGCAGTAACATGGGGCTGAGATGTGGGGCAGTGGTGTGGGGCTGTGGCGTGGGGCAGTAGCATGGGGCTGTGGTGTGGGGCCATGTAGTGGGGCAGTGGTGTGGGGCTGAGGTGTGGGGCTGTGGCGTGGGGCAGTAGCAAGGGGCTGAGGTGTGGGGCAGTGGCGTGGGGCCGTGGTGTGGGGCAGTAACATGGGGCTGAGATGTGGGGCAGTGGTGTGAGGCTGTGGTGTGGGGCAGTATCATGGGGCTGTGGTGTGGGGCAGTAGCATGGGGCTGTGGTGTGGGGCTGAGGTGTGGGGCTCTGGCGTGGGGCAGTAGCAAGGGGCTGAGGTGTGGGGCAATGGCGTGAGGCTGTGGTGTGGGGCAGTATCATGGGGCTGAGGTGTGGGGCAGTGGCGTGGGGCTGTGGCGTGGGGCAGTAGCACGGGGCTGAGGTGTGGGGCAGTGGCGTGGGGCAGTAGCAAGGGGCTGAGGTGTGGGGCAGTGGCGTGGGGCCGTGGTGTGGGGCAGCAGCATGGGGCTGAGGTGTGGGGCAGTGGCGTGGGGCCGTGGTGTGGGGCAGCAGCATGGGGCTGAGGTGTGGGGCAGTGGCGTGGGGCTGCGGGTGCTGCTCGGGCGCCCCAGGACGGGCAGTGGGTGCGATGAGAGCAGGGAGAAGGGGGGATCGGGGGCAGCAGTGGGGTGCGCCCCGGGCCCTCACCGCCCTCACCGTCCCCGGCGGGGCCCGAGCTGCCCTGACCCGCTCACGTAACGCCCGCCCGGCGCTTATGCAATAACGGCTGCCGCGGCTGCGAGGGACATCCAGCGCCGCAGCAATTACCCGGCCCTTAATCAGCAGCGACGCAGGATAACGAGGCTAATTGGAGCCGTGGCTGGCAGAGCTGCCGGCGGGCTGGGGAAGGGGCGTTCAGCCTGACCCCGCACCCCGAGGGGGGCGCCAAGCAATTAGTGGCTGCTGAGCCTTTGTCAGGGGCTGGGGGTGGCCGGGCTGGACCCCGCTGTGCCCCGGGCGGTGGGTGCCCGTGGGGTGGGACGGAGCATCCCCTCGCTGCTGGGCTGGAGGGTGGCATCCCAATCCCTGTCCTTGTCACTGTCCCCGTCCCCGTCTCCATCCCTGTCCCCGTAGCCGTTCCCCATCCCTGTCACTGTCCCTTCCCCATCCCGGTCCCCATCCCTGTCCCTGTTCCTGCCCCCGTACCCGTTCCCCATCCCCCTCCCCGTCCCTGTCCCCATCCCCATCCCCGTCCCGATCCCCATCCCCATCCCCATCCCTGTCCCCGTACCCGTTCCCCATCCCCGTACCCGTTCCCTGTCCCCATCCCCATCCCTGTGCCCGTTCCCCATCCCCATCCCTGTGCCCGTTCCCCATCCCTGTCCCCACACACCCGCAGCGCAGCGATGCTCAAAGTAGGTCAGTGGGCCGAGGTGCCGGGCAACCGCCGGCGCCGCAGCATCCTCCCCGGGGGGTTCACTCGCTCCGGGGGGAGCTCACCCTCCGCCCCCGCCCAGCCCATCGCCATGCTCGCACCACCGGGCTCCAGCATCCCCAGGGGGGAGGGCAACGCAGCATCTCCCAGGGCCGGATGGCAGAGCCCTGACACACCTCGCTGCACAAATGATGCCCAAATAACGGCATTTGAAGGGGTAGGTTGGGATCCTCCACGTCCCCCCCCCGCCTCCCTGCTGCCCTGGGGGGCTCAGCCCGTCGGCGTGAGGGAGCAGGGGGGCTCCCCGGGCGGCTCCCCCCAGCTCTCGCCCCCGGCTCGGGCGGCGCTGCCTCCGCTCGGCACCGGCCCGGGCACCGCGGCACTGCCGAATCTCCAGCGTAATAATTAGGAGATAAACAGGAAAGAGGAACGGGGCATATTTCATATTCCACCCGGATCCCCCCGAGACAGATAAAAGCGGAGTGGGGGGACGCGAGGGGGCTTTTTTCCCACTTGTTTCTGCTGAATCAAACATTTTTCCTCCGCTTAGAAGATTTCCCTGCTCCCCCCGCACCCCCCCCCCCCCCCTTCCTCCGGCTCCCGCCTTAATGAGGTTTTGCTGTAAAAGTCTCGGAGCCTCCACCGCGGCCTTGAGTTAATCTCCAGGCACCTTCAAAGCCGGGTTGTTCCTGGACCCCCCCTGCTTCCCCCCGCTTCGCCTCCATCTTTTTGAACTTCCCAGCCACAAAATTGCCAAGTTTCATGTGATGCCGCTTCTCCCGCACCCGGCGGCAAGAGACGGGGACCTGGGGCAGACGCGGGGGGGACACTGTCCCTGGGGCAGGGACACGGGATGGGGGCTCTTCAGGGGAATCTCTCCAGGCAGCTTGGCTTTGCCGGGAGTTTCCAAACTGGGACGAAAAAGGGATATTTTGGGGTTTTTTTCTCCCCAAAACTATTCGGGGTGTACTGAAAGAAAATGGCCCTTGGCTTGGCTGAGGTGGGGGTTGGACCCCTCTTTGCTGCCAACAGCGAGGGCTTTGGGGGCCCAGTGACACCAGGATGGCACCCCAGGGTATAGGCAGGGGACCCGGGTGCAGGCAGCTGCCCAGCAGGTCTGCAGGGGCTGAGCTGGGAGGAGAGCAGCCATGGGGGTGCTGGGAGCATCCCCCCCATCAGGATTTGGCCAGGGACAGCCGTGGGACCCCGGGGCGCGAGGACGGTGCTGGCTGAGGGTCCCATCCTGGCTTCCCACTCGGGTTCTGCCACAGGAAATGGCTGCTTCCTGGGAAAAGGGCTCGGGAGCCGATGGAGCCACATTTGCAGCCTTGCATGGTCCCGGCAGGCTCCAGACCCTCGATGGCACCTGACAGGCTGGGTGCAGGGTGGTCCTCAAAGCACCTGTCCATCCCCAGGGGGCTTCCGGGCATCCTCACCCTCCCCATGGCCGGGGTGGGTGCTCAGCCCCGACCCCAGTGGGTCCAAATCCCCCGGGGAAGGAGAAGCAGGAGCCAAGAGCACCCGAGTTGCTCGAGCGTGGGGTGCTGCACGCACCCATCCGTGCTTGTGCCATCGGCCACCACTTGGCTTCCTCCTCCTGCTGGCCAGTGGCCCTGGCTGCCCGCTGTCCCCGTACCTGGGCGTCCCCCTCCAGAGCCGATCTGAAGGCTTTAGAGCAAGTTAATCCCAGCAATCCCTTAATTCCAGGGACCAAAATAGGAAAGATCAGTAGGTCAGTGGGAAAAGCTCTTGGCCAAAGTTAACACGTTAATGTGGAGAGAGGGCGAGAGCAGGAGCAGGGGAGAGGAAAGCGCCCGGGGATCTGCTCTGGCTTGTCCCCCTGCCCAGGCTCAGGTCACCCCACATCCCACCAGGGACAGGTTTTGGGGCCGCCAAGCACTGATGGGGCAGGGAATCCCAGCAGCTCCCGCTCTGCCGCGATTTGGGGTGGGAAAGGAGGTTTTTTCCCCTCTCACCCCAACAACCCAACCCCAGCCCCGGCATCCCCGGGACGATTTCGCTGCGATTTAAATCCCGGCCTCCAGAGGCGAAAGGTTGCGCATTAGCACGCTGCGCCGCTGAGCGGCTCTAATTAGGGCTTGGCAGGCTCCTGCCTCAGCCCCGTAAGCACCTTTTTGGCTGCTGCACTGGAAAAAGCCGTGCCGGAGGACTTAGCTTTTAATACAGCCAAAGCCCAGGTGAGCCACCCACCGCCTCCCGCCCGGCTCCGAACGGGCCGGTCCCAGCCCCGGCTGTGGGTCCCAGCACCGCGGGGGGTTCACCGGGTGGCCTCAGGCAAGACCCCCCCAAACTCTGCGGTGCCGGTGGCATCGCATCCCAACAGGGACCAGCCCGGGGCTTTTCCCTGCATCCCCATCCTCCTTCCTCTGGGCCGGGTGGTTTTGGGCAATAATATCGCTATGGGACCAGTTTCCTTAAATCCATCTCTGTTACCACAAGCAGCTTAAGCACCAGAAACTCTCTTCCTCTCTGTTCTTTTAATACGATCCCGGCTTAGCAAAGCCCCGGGCTTAGCCGCTGCCCCTGCAGTGCAAGTGAGGAGAGGAGAATTAAATAATATGAAAGCAGAAAACAAAGGGCTCTGCTTGATTTAAGCAGCTGGAGGGGGGTGGGGTGTCAGGGTGAGCCAACCCTGCCCGGGGGGGGCCGCCGGGGTTACCTGCGGAGGGGGATGCTCGGCCGGATGATAGAGGGTGCGGCCCCTCCGGGATGCCTCATTTTTATGGGTCAGTGGGTCAGGGATGCTCTGATGCTTTCAGCCATCGCCCCTGCTGCCGGGGACCGGAGGGAGCCCAGCTCGGAGACACGCTCACCCTAAAGGTGAACAGCTCGCTGTGCTTTTCGGTGGCAAATATTCCCATTTCCCAGAGTTTTCCCATCTTGGGCTCTGCCGGAACCGGCAAGCGGCTTCGGGGATCTCGGTGCCCTTTGCAGAGGCAGCGTCACACCAAGAAATGGGTCTTTCCCGCTTTTCCCATCCCACCCACCGCACTGGTGCTGGGCAGACCCCCCCTCCCCGTGTCCCGCCGACGGGCTGGGGGTTATTGCTCATCCTCCGGGTGCTGGCTGGCCGGGCTGGCTCCCGTCACCGGCACCGTGGCTCACCTTGGACTCCGCTCCCGGCACGACCCGGCGACCGGCTGGGTTGCTGGGGAGACGGGCTGGTTTATTTACCATCAGGGCTGCGATAAGGAGCGTGAAAGGGGAGGCGAAGCACATGGTGTCCAATGTGCCTGACCCACTTTTCCAGCACCTGGGCATCGCTCGCCCTCAGCTATTGGATTGCAGCGGCGCAGGCAGAGGGAGCGTGGATGCAAACGCCCCGCTGCTCACCGGAGCCACCAAGCTGCCAGGGTTTGGGGTGTCCTTGCTGCTGCACCCCATTTTCTCCGGGCTGGTTGGGAATAGAGGAAAAGCATCCCCGGGCACCGTGGGTGCATCACGGCTGGATGCCGAGACACGGTGGTGGGGACAAAAATGGGTGTGAAAGCTCGCTGCGGCGGACGCCTCGTGCCCGTCCGTGGTCCCCGCCGCGGCGCGTCCCCCGCCGGCGCTGGCACAGTGGCCCAGATCTGCCATTCCGCATGGCTTCCCCGGCTCTCCCCGGGGCCGGGTGCCGGCAGGCAGGGCGCTCGCTCAGTGCCTCGCACGGCCGCCCGCTAATCCGACATGACTCTTCCATTAGAGACGAGATGCCGGCAAAGAGCTTTTCGGTGTAGGAATTAACTCCTTCTCCCACCCCGGAGCTCCCCGACCTGGAGCGTCAGCTCTGTCTCCGTCACCCGCACGGCCTGGAGTCTGCGGGATGGGGGGGGGGTTCCCCCTCATCGTCACCCCCAGCCTGGTGATGGGCTCCCCGTGGGACTCGGCTCTGCTCTTGCACCCGCATCTCCCATCCTCCTCCTCCACGGGTGCGGGATGACAGCAGAGACCCAGCATTGGCGTGCCAGAGGGTGCTGGAGTGGGGCTCCAGGGGCCCCCCAGGCTGGCAAGAGGGTCCCCAGCCCAGCCGGCCCCAGCCCTGGCTGCAGCACCAGCTGCTTCCCTTATTGATCTCCTCTCCTGCTGTTAATTAGCAGCTCCAATTTAGCCTGATTGGAGCCGCGGCTTCCTTCAAAGGGCCTGTCTCGGTTTTGGCCGTCCCCATGGTGGGCTGGCGAGTGGATGGGAGCCAAAGGGGGAGCCCAGGGCAGGCAGGGGTTTGGGGTGAGCATCCCAACCGGGGGGTGCTCCCCAAGCAGGGGGACATGGGGATCGATGGCAGGGGGATGAGCCCTGGCTGGGAGCCAGCACGTGGCCTCCCCAAGGGCACGAATGTCCCAGCCCGGAGGTGTCACTGTCTCACATCCAATGTGACACTGTGGTGGGGGGACGGTGGTGGCAGCTCGGCGGTGGCAGCTGGCTCCAGAGCGTGGGGTCAAAAAGCAGCGCAGGGTCCGCTCGTTGGGACAGACCCCTGCCCCGGGGACAGCCACCTCCCTGCGCTGGGACAGAGCTGTCCCTCGTGTCCCTGCTCCCCTGGAGCCATTCAGGGGAGGTGACAACAGTCCTTGGTCCCCTGCTGCAAGGACAGGCCCCAGCATCCTTCCAGAGAGGGGAGGCAAAGTTGATACAGGGGGTCAGGATCCCACCCGTGTCCCCTTCTTCTGTCACCAGCCACAACACGGCCAGGGCCAGATCCTGCTCCTTGCCAGGCTCTAGCCAGGCGGGTTCCCCTGAACGCAGACACAGCTGGGGCCACCATCAGGGTTTGCCCAAAAGCCGGGAGGATGGACTTGGCTCCTGGAGAAAGGCTTAGCCCTGGAGGGTGGCCACTATTCCCTGAAAAATGTCTGGAGGGGTGGCTCATCCCCAGGGTACAGCAGGGAAACTGAGGCACAGAGCGAGACAGGGACGTGCACGATGTCGGGGTCTGCCCGGGCAGAGACAGGGGGTCTGAGGCATCATCTGAGCCACATGGGTGCTTGAGCCCAGTCAGGTTACAGCATCCCTGTCCCTGCCAAGGGATCCGGGGCCTCTGCTGCCCTCCAGGTCTCCACCTAAGGGGGCTTCAGAGGCAGGTAGCCCCCCCCCACCAGTGGCAGGAAAGCAGACAGGGAGCCGCTGGGGAAAGGTCTCCAGCAAAGAGGGCTGGAGGAGAGGGGGCTGCACCAGAGCAATGTGTCCTTGCCATCGCCTCCCCCATCGCCGCCATGTCACAGGACGGCTGTGGGGTCTGGGGAGCTCGTGCCCACCTGGGCTGACTCCATTCAGCTCAGGATCCCATGTAACGCCGTCTGCGAGTGCCTGGCTCACGGTGGGGATGCACCATGGAGAGCTGACCTGGATCCCAGCCACCCCGGCAGCTGTCACCTCCTGTGCCGCCACATGTCCCTGGGAGAGGGACTTCCAGCGTGGGGGACAGCCCTGCAATGGCCGGGGAGGACAGGACCGGGGATGGCTGCTGTCCCCATCCCTCACAGTGCCCTCAGAACAGGCCAGCTCTGAGTGGGGGGCAGTCCAGGCCACCCACACGGTGCTTTGGGACCTGGGGTGGGGGGCACCCACTGAAGGCAGTTTGGGAAGTCACGCCAGAGACCCCCAGCCCCACACCTGGGGTCTCCCGTTCCCCCTGGGAGCAGAGAGATGCCCAGAAGGACACATCTACTCCTCCCGCCTCGGACAGGGGCCGAAACACCCTTGGATTACTTTTGTGGGACTCTTCAGCTGGAAATTGGGGTGTCATCACCCTTTTTCCACACTGGACGGCTCAGACTTCGCAGCAGGGTGGGGATGCGGCAGCAGTGGAGGAAACCCTCCTCGCAATCCCGGCGCGGAGCCGCCCATGAAATATTCAGGCCATTCAGCGCGATTCCCGCCTCACCGTCGAAAGCACCATGAATATTGCAGGTGGGCATTAAACTTTCACGGCTGCCACGCTTCGGTGCAGCCCCGCAGACACCGTTACTGTGGGAAGCCCCTCTGCTGGGACACATCATGCCTTCACCAGGCTCCAGTGACCCGTTTTCCTCTGCTTTACCCTCAAAAGAGGGGGTGGTGATGGGCTTGGGCCCTGAACCACTCCAAGAGTGAACCAAGGGGCATCCTGGGGTGCATCAGGAAGAGTGTGACCAGCAGGTGGAGGGAGGTCATCCTGCCCCTCTGCTCTGCCCTGGGGAGGCCCCATCTGGAGCACTGGGTCCAGTTCTGGGCTCCCCAGTTCAAGAAGGACAGGGAACTGCTGGAGACGGTACAGCAGAGGGCTACGGAGATGATGAGGGACTGGAGCGTCTCTCTGATGAGGAAAGGCTGAAGGACTTGGGTCTTTTTAGTCTGGAGAAAAGAAGACTGAGGGGGGATCTGATCAGTGCTTATAAATACTTCAAGGGTGGGTGTCAGGAGGATGGGGCCAGGCTTTTCTCAGTGGTGCCCAGGGACAGGACAAGAAGAAATGGGCACAAACGTGAATACGGGAAGTTCCATCTGAACATGAGGAGGAACTTCTTTCCTGTGAGGGTGGCAGAGCCCTGGAAGAGGCTGCCCAGAGAGGTGGTGGAGTCTCCATCTCTGGAGACATTCCAAACCCACCTTGACACGTTCCTGTGGGACCTGCTCTGGGTGACCCTGCTCTGGCAGGGGGTTGGAGGAGATGATCTCCAGAGGTTCCTTCCAACCCCATATAATTCTGTGATTCTTTGATTCTGTAACCGACTCCATTGTGTCCCTGGGAAGGAGCAGCACAGCTCAAGGCAGAGCCACAGGAGGGTGTGAGGTCCTGCAGGACCAGGAACAAGTAGGGGACGTGGCCTTCCCACCCCAAAGCTCGGCCGTGCTCCCCGCTGCCCCGATGCCAGTGTGGCCTCACTCCTCCGCAGCCCGGAGTGATGTCCGTCCCCACGCATGTGAAGAGGTTTGCAGCTCCCTGAGCATCTCAGAGGGTTTCATCCTCCATGTCATGAGCTTTCCAGGTCAGCCCCCACCAGAAGGGACCGTTCCCTTCTCCTCCGCTCTCATAACTCTGCTCTTCCCGTGTTTATATAACAGCGACGTCTCCCGCAGACCGGGGAGAGAATTGGCCGGGGAGAAATAATGAGGATAATTCAAGTCATTTGGGAAGATGAGGTTTGCGAGGTGCCCAGCATCTTCCACCTTTTACATGTTGTCTCTAATCATCCGCAATCTCGGATGGCCATTGATGGAGCTCGTTGCTGTGGCGACGGATGAATAGCCCTGGGATTGTACCATGCCAAAAAAGTGCCGTCCTTCCATCAAAACAACAACAACAACAAAAATATCATTTTGTTCAGGAAATTAAGCAGTTTGCAACCAAATAGCAGCATCTGAAAGGGCTCCCGCATCCGTTGTTTCCTCCTGGCTCCCGCGGCCGCGTTGGGTTTGTCAGGAACATGTCCAGCGCCCCGGAGAGTCCTTTGTGTGCGCCGGACAAGGAGAAGGTGGTAATTGCAAGGGGGTTTCTAACCCACTGAGCCTATTAAAAGGATTTGACGCCCCCCCACCCCTCTCTTCTTCCCCAGATGTGTGTCACGCAGGCAGGGAGCGCGGGGCGCTGCGGCCGGGGGCTGGGGCAGCACTAGGTTAATGTGTTAGATGTGCACGGCTGGGCCAGAGCAGGGTGCTGGGGCAGAGGGAGGCGGCGATGGCCGGTGGCCGGGGCAGGGTGACAGGGCTCAGGTCCTGCTTTTCCCCTGGGAAAGGGGTGATGCTCAGCGGGGAGAGCCGGCACAGGGCTCCCAAGGGTGGCCGGCTGAGGTGGGAGCACAGAGCTCCTGCCGCTGTCATCCTCCATGGTTTTCCATTTAAAGTCCCTCCCCTCCCCCCCGGCACCATGACCTGAGCCTGGATGCTCTCCTTTGATCCCCAGGGCCCTGGGAGTGTCTCCTGGGGAGGCTGCTGGGGACACTGCTCTGGAGCTGCACATTGGGTATCACGGCCCCTGGGGACCAGGATGGGACCGGGGGGGTGGATTTGGGTTCTGCTTAACCAGGGGTTGAGCCTGGCTTCGGATTTTCTCCTTGGGTTGGAGGTATCTGACCCTCCCGACGCTGGAAACCACAGGCAAAGCCACGTCTCGAGGCCCACGCTGAGGGGTTCTCCATCCATAATTCACGTTACCGCACCGGGCCCCGACACACATTTTGAGCCGGGGGTCTGGTCCCTGCTGGCATCTCCGGTGCTCCCCAATGTCATCGGCCAGCGAGGGGATGTAAATAGTGTCATTCAGAGCTGCGTGACCCCAAAGCTCATCCTGCAAGAGGATAAGAAACCGAATACCTGTAGGGCAAAGATCCAGCTGGCAGCCTGGGAGAGCCCCGGGGTGCAGCGGGGTTGGACCTGCCGGGGCATTGGGGAGCAGGAGGGAGAAGGAGGGATGGGCGTGTGGAGAGAAAACATTTCACAGAGGACCCTGAGGATGAGAAACGGGCCAAGTTCCCATCTCCTCTTTGGGCGAGAGCCCCGGGCAGCGCTTTGCCAGCCATCCCCAGAGCCCTCCACCCTCCCCGGGCTCAGCCAGAGCCAGATGGAGACGCATCTTGGCTGCGCAGGAAAAACGAGGCGGCAAAGCGGGGAGATTAACTCTGCGGGGAAAACAAGCTCGGCAGCCGCTGCCAAGCTGAGGACGCCTGCGCGGCCACACGTGTGTGTGTGTGTGTGTGTGTGTTAGCGTGCACACGCATGTGCTATGAGCGTACACAGGCACGCATGTGCAGAGGCCGGGTGCTTGCGTGCACGCAGATGTGTGTGCTCGGCTGAGCTGATGGACCCGCGTCTGGCCTCGGAGGGGCAGGCGGGGTATTGGAAATGTGTCCTCATCCTTTAATTGCGCTGCTTTGATAACAGTGATAATTGGCTAGAAATCGATACTGTTTTGCTGCTGTTTCTCCCATCCTGTCTCCCCCTGCCCTCCCCGGATGCCCTGCTCCTGTTAGTGGAGTGACATTTGAATGCTCTGCCCCAGCCATTAGATAACCCAGGCAGAGATGCTGCTGGGGAGAGGGCTGGTGCAGGCAGGCAGTGGGCAGAGACGGAGGCAGCTCCCCTCTCTGCCGTCGCCGCTCAAGGGCAGATGGAGACGATGATCCAGAGAAGTGATTCTGATCCAGATCTCTGATCCAGATCCAGAGAGGTGATTCTGCCACTTTACACTGCTCTGGTGAGACCTCACCTGGAGTACTGTGTGCAGGTCTGGAGCCCTCAATATAAGAAGGACATGGACCTGATGGAGCGGGTCCAGAGGAGGGCCACTAAAATGATCAGGGGGCTGGAGCACCTCTGCTACGAGGACAGGCTGAGGGAGCTGGGGTTGTTCAGCCTGGAGAAGAGGAGGCTCCGGGGAGACCTCACAGAGGCCTTCCAGTACCTGAGGGGGGCTACAGGAAGGCTGGAGACAGTCTGTTTACAAAGGCCGGCAATGACAGAACAAGGGGTAATGGCTTTAAACTGGAAAAAAGCAGATTTAGATTAGACATTAGGAATAAGTTCTTTACCATGAGGGTGGTGGAGCACTGGAATAGGTTGCCAAGGGAGGTGGTTGAGGCCCCTTCCCTTGAGATATTCAAGGTGAAGCTCAACGAGGCCCTGGGCAACCTGGTCTAGTTGGGGGTGTCCCTGCTGACTGCGGGGGGGGTCAGACTAGATGACCTTTGAAGGTCCCTTCCGGCCCAGATGATTCTATGATTCTATGATGCTCCAGCAGCGCGTCCCCGGTGCTGTGGGAGTGACAGCGGGTCCGGAGATGAGGGGAGAATGGACAAACCCGAACCCAAACCCAAACTGTGTCGGCCGGGAACTCCCTCCGGCTTTGGCTCTGAAAATTCTGCCGGAGCATCACAGAAAAACGTGTAATTATCGCCCCGCAGCTTGGCCTGCCCTGCTCTCCTCTCCGCACCCCATCACCGCCCTCGCTCCGCACCCTCATCCTCCCGGCAAGCTGCAGGTGGGATCTCGGAGCCTCTGACATCAGGTAGCTCCTGGTCTCCTTCCAACCGCCCTCACAGAGCAGCCCCTGGGCTTCACCCACCCGTCCGGGGCTGCTGGGGGGCTCTGCCCCCCGAAAAGCCACCCTGACCTCCCTCCCGCCCCGCTGGGCTCTGTAAAGCCACGGGGTCTGGGGAGCAGGACGGCAGCACTGGAGGACACATGGAGGACCTTGAGGGAGCAGGGGCACCCCGGGCTGGTGCTGGTGGCCCGAGGGCCCCTGGTCCGCATTAGCCAAGTGATCCTCATTAGCCAAATGATCCTCATTAGCCAAGTGGGGCTCCAGTGCCAGAAAGGGACGCGCTCCGCTCTGCGGGGCCGGGCGAGCGAGGGGTGCCGGGGGGGGGTGAAGGGTACACAGTGGGGGGGTGCAGGGGTATGTGGGTGCGGGGTGGCTGGGCAGGCAGGTGCCCACCTTTCCGTGGGAGCCGGGTGCCACCTGGTGGCCACGGCGGCCCTCGCCGGTGCTGGCTCCACGGTAGCCGGGGATGCTCATGGAGCCGGGGATGCTCGGGGAGCCGGGAATGCTCGGGGAGCCGGGGGTACTCGGGGAGCCGGGGGTGATCGGGGAGCGACCTGCCCAGCCCCTCAGCTGAGTTTATTTCCCATTCCCACAAATAAATCAAACTGCACCCACAGATGCCTTTGTGCGGCTAGAGCTGGCCCCAAAAGGAGCCCCGGGAGCAGAGCCCTGTCTGAGCAGAAGATGCCTGCCCAGGGCTAGCACACAAAGTTTTTAGTAGCCCCCTGGGGCCAGGGAACGGTGGGGGAGACAACCGAGCAGAGCCTGGTGGGGTTTTTGCTCCAGGGTGTTTCCCAAGCCCCAGCAGGGCTGGGCAACAGGGACTTTCTCTTGTGATGATCGGTGGCCACCAACCCTGGGCACGGCCCCGTGACGAACTGGGTCACGACAACACCTGGGCAAAGTTTTGATGAAAAAAAAAAACCCAAACCCCACCAAAACTCATCACTCGGAGAAGAGTGGCAGAAAGGGTTTGCAGACGGGAAGCCCTTCCAGCCAGAGACCCCCGATCATCCCAGCCTCCCTCTGTTTGGGGTCAGCGGGGTCTGGGGGTGCGGGGAATTAATTCTGAGTTAATTGTGTATCGCGACAGAAATGCATGAGGGGCACCACTGCTTCCTAAACGATAGGATAGACCACAGCCCACTGTCTTTGAATAAATGAGTTAACCCCTATAGATGGGGTACAGCCCAGCCCCGAGAGCTGAGGGGGGTGGTGGTGGGGAGGATATTCCCGGCCCCCCTCCTATAGCTGGGGCAGAGCCAGCTGCGTCCTGGCCCCTATAGCTGGGGGGGGGGGGGGGGGGAAGTGCTGCCCACCCTCTTGGCCAGAGCCTATAGATGAGGATGGCCCCAGTCCTGTGCCCTATAGTTGGGGTCCAGCCAGCGTCTCAGCCCCTATAGCTGGGGAAGAAGGTCCCAGCTCCCCCCCTACAGTCAAGGAACACCGATGTCCCAGCCCCTATAGCCTGAGGGTGCAGGGGTCTCACCCCCTCTCCTACAGCCTGAGTCTGACTCTGTCCCGGCCCCTATAGTGGGGGCTCCCAGATCCCCCCTCTATAGCGGGGTCTGGCTGTGACCCTCCCCTTATACCCATGGGGGGGGGTATAGTGGGGGGGTCTCAGCCCCCTCTGCTGTAGATGGGCCACACCTATCCCCCTGCCCATATAGCTGGAGGGAAGGTGTCACAGCCCATTGCCTATATCCGGGGCACACCTATACCCCTGCCCCTATAGCCGGGGGGGGGTCACAGCCCCCTCCCCTATAACCAGGACACACCTATACCCCTGCCCCTACATCCGGGGGGGTCACAGCCCCCTCCCCTATAGCGGGGGCACACCTATACCCCTGCCCCTATGGCCGGGGGGGGTCACAGCCCCCTCCCCTATAACCAGGACACACCTATACCCCTGCCCCTATAGCCGGGGGGGTCACAGCCCCCTCCCCTATAACGGGGGGGGTGTCTATAGAGGGGTCCCCTATAGGGGGGTCATACATATACCACATCTATACCCCCTCCTATACCCAGGCACCCCCGTCCCCGGCTGACGCTGGGCCCCGTCCCGGCCCCCCCCGTCCCCCCCTCCCCGGGGGAGGGCGCTCGGGGGCCGCGGTCCCGCCGGCACCGCCCGCCATGTTTCCCGGCAGCCCGCCCTGTCCGCCGCCCGCCTGAGCCTCCCGGCGGCCGCCCCGGCCCTGCCCGGCCCGGCGGCCGCCCGCCCGCCCGCCCGCCTCCGCCGCCGGTGAGTAGGGCCCGGCGCGGCCCAGCGCCCCGGCCCGGCCCAGGCCCGCGCCCGCCGCCGCGTTAGGCCGCAAAGCCTCGGCCTCGATTTCCAGCGCCGGCGGGGAGCGGGGCGCGGGGCCCGGCCGCGGAGGGGGGGGGCGAGGCCGGCCTTCCACCGGGCAGCGCGGCCGGAGGGTGGCGGGGCGGGCGGGCGGCCCATGGCCTCCCCTGGCCGGGCGGTGTGTTAGCCTTAGGGCAGAGGGAGCGTTGCGGTTCCCCCGCGGTTCTTCATTTCAGCTGGTTTTGGGGTAAAGGCGTGTGGGTGCCGCTAGGCTCCGGCTGCAGGTTGCCCCATGGCTACTGGCTAAGGGAGAGCTGAACTCGACCCGAGTCTCAGCCGCCGTTGCCTTCTCTCTCCAGGGACGCTCCAAATCAGAAGCAACTCCTGAAAATCTGTGGCGGTGGCCACCGTCCGGTTCTCTCTGCGGGGATCCAGCCTGGCAGGCCCGCTCCAGAGAAGGAGGCCTCCCTCTGGTGTGGAAGAGGGTCCCGTGGCTGCTGGTGCCGAAGGAGAGGTCGGTTTGGGCCAGGAAATGATTCCGGGCCAGTAATGGGAACCCCGGCCTGAGCTCTGCAAGGGGAGCCCCGAGATTCCTGTTGCCGAGCTGAGGACAAGGAGGAACAAACCTAGAGCTGATCCACCTCCATCCCACGGGAGCGCTCCTGGGAGGGTAATTATTTCTTGTTCCCCTTGTTTTATTGGAGCAAGTTTTGTAAGAGCGTGAAAGAAAGCGGCAGAGGTGGCTGTGAAGTGGTGGATACTTTGTGCGTCCCACAAAGGGGGTCGCTGCTGGGGGACTCCCACTCTTTGAGCTGGAGCCACCTGCACCCACCGCTGTCCCCTGAACGTCCTCTCCCCTTGTCCTCTGTCAAAGCTGGACCGGTTGTTCGCACACATCTGAATTGGTGTTGGTCATTGCTGGGAGTTATTGCTTATGTTTCTGGTTTAAAGGGGTGCGGTGCAGTTTGGCCGTGTAAACGCTACCCCATGTGTGGCTGGAAGGGGCCGGTTCCTGGTTCTGGAAGCAACCGCGTATGATCCAGAGAGAAATTTATTAAGATTAAATTTAAAAGTAGGTTTCACTCTGCTGCTTCCCCCGGGAAGGTGTTCCAGAATCGCATCTTAGTGCTGGAAAGAAACCTCATCCTTATTTCCAGCTGAACCGTGCTAACGTTCCGCCTTGTCCGTGTCGGGAAATACGGGAGTATGTCACAACTGAGAGTCAGTGGGTTCTTTTTGCATCGCTTACATCATCTTCCTGAGAGCTAAAAAAGTAAAACAGGCTTGAAATGAAACTAAATGCTTCCAAGTGCAAAATGTAGCTAAGGAGGCTGGACGCTGGCTGTTTGAGTGGCATTCTTTGTCTCGCTGTTTGCGGGAGTCATTAGTGGCGCTGCCATGGCTCTTCTTGTTACCGTTGGAGAGCAGATCGCTGGGCTCTAACGTGCGTGTCCTCACTGGGAGTTTTGGGAGCCTCGTGGTGCGAGGAGGGGGCACCGGGGTCTCCTGTCCCCGTTTCCTCCTCCTGGCAGCTGAGCTCTGGGTGGCTCCAGCCCCCAGGACTTGCTTACGAGCCCCGGGGTACCCCGTGCTGGAGGGACTTGGATCGCGCCGCCGTGCACGTGCAGGAACCGGCCTCCCTCGGGATCCTTTGTGCTCCTTCCTGATCAGCTGCAGCCGGCGACGAGCGAGCGCTCGGGCCCTCACAGCTGTCTCCTCTTGATTCCTGTTTGCAGCTCGGTGCCTCGGCGGGGAGAGGATGGCTCAGGAGACGAACCAGACCCAGGTGCCCCTGCTCTGTACTACGGGCTGTGGGTTTTACGGCAGCCCCCGCACCAACGGGATGTGCTCCGTCTGCTATAAGGAGTTTCTGCAGAGGCAGCAGAGCAGTGACCGGATAAGCCCTCCAGGTAGAGGATTTTTGTCCGTGAGATCTCTCTTAAATGGGTGCCTGGATGCAAACTGTGTTGGGCAACTGGGATAAGAGCCACGGTACTGGTAGATTTACTCCCTCCTGGAAAACTTGTGTCTTTCCTTTTCCATGTAGACCCGAGCCTCTAAATCAGAGACCCCTGAGCCTTCAAACGTTTCTGTTCCCTGTAAGGGGTCAGTTTTCTTCCCAGTCCCAGCTGTTTGGGAAGCCCCGTCCCAGTCAGCATCTTCCAGGAAACTCTAAAACTTCACTTGCGCTAACGGTGGCCCAGATCTTTAGCAATGACCTGCTCCCCAGGTTAGGTGCTGACTGCTGGGAACCACACCACACCCCTGAAATGAAACTCTTACTTGGGAAGAATTTGGCCTTTTGGGTTTGCGGAGTTGTTTTTTTTTAATCTTAGCAGAGTTGACAATTAAAAGCAATGAAATAAAAGGTTTGTTTCTCGCAGCTAAACAGAGCTGACAGGGCACCGAGCTGGGAGGCAGCACAGAAAGGATGTTCTTTCTGTTCTTAGCGGGATTTTATTGTGCTGGAAGTTTGTGCAGATGCCGCATGTACACACTTTGTAATACCTTCTAGAGATCTTCCACAGCTTTGTTCCTGAGTGTAATAATGGCTTTCCTTGAGTTACCCACCCAAAACATATATTAGGACCACAGCTCGGCCCGACAAAAGGGTTTTCTAAAGGCCTTGATTTAGATTCTTGGCTGACATAAACCAAGATGTTTGTACGGAAGCCAGTTCCTTTCGGCAGATGAGGATCTGGTTCTTAGACCTTGGAGAAGCTGCAAAGTAACGTTGGGTTCAAGGTGTGTTGGTAACCTCAGCGCTCTCATTCATACCGAGAGGAGAATATTTATGCTGATGCGGAGTTTGCTTTGCGATGCTGAGGGAAAAGAAGGGGAATCAAGGAGTGACGGAGGTGTCAGGGGTGACTGGAGGCAGATTTTACCAGATGTTAAAAAAACCCCCACAGTAATGGAAGGGATTCAGCACGATAACTCCTGCGGATGAACCCTCCTCCCCCAAAAAGGGAGCTGGCAGACCCTCAGAGCTGAACAGGTCTCCATAAACAAGGCCTGCAGCTCTCGGGAAGATGGGCAGGGATGTTGTGGTGCTGGTACAAGGAGTCACTCCTGGCTGCACTGGGTAACGGCGAGGCCCACCCAGCCCTGATCTCCCCACAGAGACCTACACACAAATTTGGAGGGGGGAGTATGAGAATAGGGGATCCAGGAGTAATCCCAACCTGAGTGCAGCCTCCCAGCTCCTGGTAGGGAGCTGAAAGTGCTCATCCTGCTTTCTCCTTAGCTGTCAAGCACCTGAAGAACTTGCTGACATTTTTAAGTGTTTTCCAAGACTGTGGTCTTGTTTTGTAGCCCCCAGCGGTCCCAACAGCAGCCCCATGGCTTCGGATTCAATCGCAGGGCAGCGTGCGGAGGGAGACTCCATGCCTGAAGATGCGAAAGCCAGGTAGGGACACAGTCTGCAGGGTGGGGGATCTGCAACCGTGCTAAAAACCAGCCCTGGGACACAAGGGGCAGCTCTCATCCCCTGTGCCCGTGGGGATCTGTAAAGTGCGCTGGGTCAAACACTGCTCGTTGTGACCTTGGTTTATCTGGAAGACTGAGGTGTCCCCAGTGATGGTGACTGATGCGTAGAGTCAGGTACCAGAGGGTTGGGAGTAAATTAAAACCCGTACTAAACTAATGGGCATCCTGGTTCTCTTGGAGCCAGTGCACTGCGTCTGTCACAAGCTGCCTGAAACTGCTGGGCTTCAACTCAGTCCTCGGTGAAGGCACCACCTGGTGATGATCCAGCCTGGGAGCTGTGACAGCAGGATTGGGTACCTTGGTCATATTTGATGGGAAGGAGGATAGTACTGCATTGAGCTCCACCATGGCGTTACAGTCCTGACTTAGAACTCTTGTTTCCCTGTCCTGTTTGGATGGGCTGTTGCCTTGGCTTTGGGATTTAATTGGGTGGAAAAGGAAACAGAGGTCATCACAGATTCATTCCGTTTGCGCCTATGAAGAACTTTGATCCCAGATGTCAAGGGGAATTGCCCTGCTCTACTCCTGAGCTACCTCTGAGTGTAATGAAATTAACTTTATGGGCTGAAGATCTCTCCCACATAACTGTTCATCAAAAGAAAATACTTGTGTTTAATCAATGGCTGGTTGGTTTGTTTGTTGCAAATACTCCCAGTGCTCAGACTCCTGTGACCCATCAGATGACGGCCATGAGCATATCCAGAGATGAAAACAGCAGCGAGACAGAAGAAATCATCAAGACAGAAGAAGCCTCAGCAGCATCTTCCTCATCAGGTAGATGGTTCGGCCTTTGCACAAGTCTGAATGACACCGATCTCGCGAGTCGGTTTGAGCAGCGAGTACAATCCTGGCCACTAACTCCAGGAGACGGTTATTACCTCCGGGCATTAAAGGTACATGGAGCAGGAGAGCTAAGGAGAAAAGGGTTTGTCTCCTCCTGAAACAGGGAGGAGAGAAAATGCTGTGCCTGAGGGCAGGCCGATAGAGATTGCTTTGTGGGCTGAGGGCTGAGTAGCTGCCAGCCCTCGACTCGCTGGCAGGAGGAGAATCTTCCATGACGCCTATCCCAGTGAATGGCAGAGAGCCCGGAGCGTCCCACAGCCTGCTGCACGGCTCTTGTTGGCTGCGTTTCCCTGCCGTCTCTGGAGGGAGGAAAGGAGATGGAGCCAGTGTGGTCTTGGGAGAGAGGAGACGTTTGTGACGGTGCCGAGGGACAGCTGCTGGCTGGGTTGTTGTCATCCTGCGTGATGGGAGGCAAACCTGCCCCTCAGAGGGGAGCATTAAGGCTGCCACTTTGTTTGCGGAGTGGGGACCTGGAAGTGATAAAGGAGCTCGGGTGTCATTGCCCAGGGGGGTGCATCCTCCCGGTGATGAGTTACAGGGTGAGCTGTTATGTTGCAGCCGTAACCAAGTGACACTGCGTTGGAGACACCCTCCTTTAGCTTAACTGACAGTTCGCTTGTGTTCAAAGCTAAAAAAAAAAAACCCTAGAGTTTTTGGTTGCTAAAAAAAAAACAGGCTCTAGTCACCGCACATGACTGTGCATTTTGGATTTGGTAATCCCTGGCCTGCAAGCCCAGGAGACAATTTACAACAGGCAGGTGAGAGACTGTTTGGTGGAAGAGAGGCGTGGAAGAGCCTGCCCCTTTCTTCTGATCATGGGGTTTTTAGAAAGTCATTTCGGGTAAGATCCACAAAGCTGTTTCTGCCTCTGTCTCCTTTCTGATAGTCCTCCTCTGACTCCGACTCTCTCCTTAGCCTGATTTTCAGAGTGGCGTGCATTGCAGGTGCGTATCTGCTCGCAGTTGGAGCTCCTCCCTCCTGTTGACTTCTCTGGCCTGCTTAGGTACCATAGGAAATCCCGCTAAGCATCAGTGACCTTTAACAATCTGTCTTTCAGAGCTCGGTTTTCCTTTTGGTAGATTAGAGGCAGTGATGACTATCTGTGTAAAGCATTCTGAGACCTACATATGAGGAACACTTATGTAAGAGTCAGTAAAAATAATTAGTAGTACTTACAAGGGGTTAACTTTATTTTTTCCCCTGTGAAGATTAACTCCCGGCTCAGCTGTGCAGCTGAGTTACTGTACATCAGCTAAGCTGTAGTGACTATCCAGACGCATGCTTAACCTGTGCCAAGCACCAGGTAATTCTACGTATTATTACCTTTTCTCAGCAGGAACTAAACGGCATCACGTTGCCTTATGTATGCCCTAGCGAAACCATAATGGTGTTTCTGAGCCTTGGACTTAAGGAGTTTGAAACAGAGAGAAAACACGAGGCTGTGCGAGGTGTGGATCTCTGTGGAACGAGGCAAATGTCACAGTTTGGGGGATGTCGGCCAGGGCAGGGTGCACGCAGAGGTGTCTGGCACAGACCCAGAATCGTAGGGCCTCGAGCAGCTCCTGCAAGAAAAGGAAATGTGTTGCTCGGTTTATCAAGAAGGGAAGAAAAACTCTTACCTCTGTTTCAGGTACCCTGCTTGAAATATCCCCAAACACAGCTGAGGGCAAGGCAGCTTCGGAAAAACCCAAACAGAAGAAGAATCGCTGCTTCACTTGCCGGAAGAAGATTGGGCTGACTGGTAAGACCCTGGCTGTGGGGAAAGCTTGCCTGTGGCTTGAGTAGTCTGGTTTTGTAGCCCTGCGGGCACATCTCCGTGTGCTGTGACGCTGCCTGGGTTCAGAGGGTCGCTGTGGGTCAGTGGTTGGAGGAGCCCTCCGAAAAGTCTCTTTACATCCCCAAGATGTGGTGCTGCAGGGGAGGAGGGAGGGGAGCTGTGACCTGCCAACAGCCCTGTCCGTGGCAGGGAATCTGCCACTTGCTGTCACGGTCCCTGCCAGCCCTGGGATGTGGGATTACGGAGCTGGACGGAGCGGTGCCTCTCGGGTTATTTCTGCCCACTTGGCAAAAGCTGCTTGTAAAAGCAAAGGCAGTGCTCGCTGTGCATCTAATTCTGCTCCTGTTCAAGTCGGCAGTAAAGCTTTCGTAATAGTGACGTGAACTAAGTTAGACCCAAACTGAAAATCCCACTCCAAGACTCATCCCATTTGTTAATGTTGCTTGGCTCCTGCCGTGAGTTTCCCAAGAGCAGGATGGTGCTCAGCCTTCAGCCTGTAACGCTGGAGAGAGAGAGAGGTGCTGAGGTGGTATCAATGGGAAAACTGCCCCTGGAAAGCGAAGCAATTAACTTGGCTGTGGTTTGTTCATAAAAACATCATTCCCCTAAATTCACTCTGGCGTTTAGTGTTTCCCTGGAAAAAGTTGACTCTAGAGCCGTGCGGGTCAGGCTGCTCTAGCGGAGCGCTCGCCTCTTCAGCCTCCTCGGGGCGTTCAGCATCCAGGGACTGCGCAAATGCTTCTGTGTTCGTCCATGTAAGCTGCTTCGGCAGAGTCCGACCCGGGAAGTTTGCCCAGCGCCTGGCCCTGCGGAGCCCGAGCCTCCCAGGAGATTTGAGGGTGCTGTCGTAGAATAAATGTGGGTTTATAAACCTGGGACTGGGCAGGGTGCTCTGTGCCCAGCCTTCAGCTCTGCAGGCAGGATTGTTTTCCTGGATGAGTGCTTCAAACTGTGAGAACTTTCCTTTCCTGTACGTGTGAGCCGATGCAGGCAGGACGCAGGAGCAACCACAAAATCACGGATTAAAGGCAAAGAACAAATTTAATCTCAATACCTCATGGATCGGGGAATCTCTGAAGCAGCACCCGGGCAGAGGCAGGCAACCAGGGGAGGCAGGCAATCAGGGGATGCAGGCACCGCAGAGCGCGAGAGAGTCCTTATTAGCAAGAGAGTCCTCGTTAGCAAGGGAGTGAGAGAGCGAGAGAGCTCACACTTGCTGTTCTGGCCTGTATTTCAAGGATTTAGGCAGGCAGTTTTCCGCTGTGCTTTGATCTCTTCAACAGCCAGGCAGGAATCTCGGGCAAGTTCCGAGGTGCCCCTGAGTCCATCCCAGGCCGATGTTATCCGAATGCAGATGTTCTACTTGTTGAGCACACAAAACTAAACAACAACTAGTGTGATATATGTGTTTTCCAGCACCCCAGATGCGAGTCACTTGAAAGTGTTTACAGTCCTCCTTGCCAATCTTCCGGTACTTTCCCACACTTTAGGAAGCAAATTGCAGAGAACCCCTGTGAATTCAGGGCATTTAGGATAAAATGAGTTTTCTCAAACGGGAGTAAACTGGCACCTTGTAGTGAGGTGTTTGCGGTCTTTACAGACTGCCAGCGTGACAGGGAGCTGATTTGCTGTCCTGCAGCAACCCCCCTCCCTGCTCCCTGCCTCAGTTCATGGAATCACAGAATCGTGGAATTGTCAGAGTTGGAAGGGACCTCTAGAGATCATCCAGTCCAACTCCCCTGCCAAAGCAGGGTTGCCCAGAGCACATCACTCAGGGCTGCATCCAGATGGGTCTTGAAGATCTCCAAAGAAGGGGACTCCACACCCACCCTGGGCAGCCTGTTCCAGGGCTCTGCCACCCTCACCTGAAAGTAGTTTTTCCTCATATTTGAATGGAACTTCCCATGTTCCAGCTTGTGCCCGTTGCCCCTCGTCCTGTCACTGGAAACCACTGAAAAGAGTCCAGCTCCATCCTTCTTCAACCCACCCTTTAGATACTTGTGAGCATTAATAAGGTCTCCCCTCAGCCTTCTCTTCTCCAGGCTAAAGAGCCCCAGCTCTCTCAGCCTTTCCTCATCAGGGAAATGCTCCAATCCCTCCATCATCTTTGTTGCCCTACGCTGGACTCTCTCCAGTAGTTCCCTGTCTCTCTTGAACTGGGGAGCCCAGAACTGGACGCACTATTCCAGTTGTGGCCTCACCAGTGCAGAGTAGAGGGGGGAGAATGACCTCCCTCGACCTACTGGCCACACTCTTCCCTACGCAGCCCAGGATTCCATTGGCCCTCTTGGCAACAAGGGCACATTGCTGGCTCATGGATAGTTTGCTATCTACCAGGACCCCCAGATCCTTCTCCTGAGAACTGCTTTCCAGCAGGTCCACCCCTAACCTCTATTGGTGCCTGGCATTCTTCCTCCAGGTGTAGGACCCTACACTTGCCCTTGTTGCACCTCATTAGGTTCTTCTCTACCCAGCTCTCCAGCCTCTCCAGCCTGGATGGCAGCACAGCCCTCTGGAGCTGTGATAACACTGGCACTTCTGAACAGCATTGTCTCTAAGTGAAGTGCTAAATGATGAATTTGGAAGCCTAAATAGCTCTAATATTATCCCAACGAGGTGAAGGTTTTGCTGCTTCCTGGTCAGTCCAGATGATGATGGGTGAGGCTTGGGGAGCCAGGCTGGCTGGGAGGGCTGAGCTCCGGCTCAGGCTGCCTGCTCGCTGCCTGGGGAGCCGGGTCTGGATTAGCAATCTGGCACTCTGCGGTCCCCGGCATGTCCCTTGTCCCTGGCGAGTGCAGAGAGCAGCTGCTGTGGGAGCGTTTCCCACTGCCGTGACAGCTGGGGCTGCCCAGAGCACGCATGTGCTCACGGGAGCAGATAAGCCAGAGGAAACCCAAGAGCAACCCATGGTCTTCCCCGACACCGAGACTCCCCTTCGCCTTAGGGGACGGCAGCCCCCTCCCTCCTCTGCCCCTCTTTCTGCGTTAGTGGAGTTTCCTGGCCTGGCAGGAAAGAGCGGGGGCCCTGCTGCCTTCCCGTCCAGCTGGATGGGGACTAACGTGGCTTTGTTTCTGCTCTTCCTCCCTTCAGGCTTCGACTGCCGCTGCGGGAACCTGTTCTGTGCCATTCACCGGTACTCCGACATGCACGCCTGCCCCTACGACTACAAGGCAGAAGCCGCCGAGAAGATCCGTAAGGAGAACCCCATCGTTATCGCTGAGAAGATCCAGAAGTTGTGAAGGGGGCTGAGCAGCTCGAACTGCAGCCAGGTGGCCTGGTGCTCCTCCTCTTCCTCCCAGCCTTCCTCCTCTTCCTCCCAGCCCTGTCGGTGGTGCGATGGGGATGCCAGCAGCACACATGAACCAGCACCCGGACACGGAGACTCCTCGCACCTCTTTAGCAGACAGTTGCCGTTCCTTCTCTCCCTTTCTACCTGTCTGACAGCCACAGCTCAGCCCATCCCTTCCCGACCAGCTTCCCAAGGGAAGAGGGACTGTCCTGCCCCACTGCTCCAGTGCTGAGACCTTTGGACTTGTCTGGGGCGGTTTGCATGGCGCAGGCAGCCGGGCTCTGCTGGGCAGCCTTTCCCTTCAGCCGGCAGCTCCGAGTCCTGCGAACCAGCCGGGACTCGCAGCTGGAGCCCGTCAGCTGCCACTGGACTTCGTTCCCTCTGCCCTTCCCTCTCTTTGTGGCGGATGTAAAACCGGGAGCTGGGGAATCCTGGCAGCCAGGCTGCCCTCTGCTCCCGAGAGGTGTTTGGTCTCAGACACAGAAAAGAGGATTCTGTAGTTTCAACACCCCAAATACCCCTCCCCTCCCTTTGAGACGCTGTTGTTGAAGCACCAGGATGGTTTAAGCAGCAGAGCACCCGCACAGTAAAGTTATTTTGAGGCTTGAAGCGATGTAGACGCGCTCCAGCCGCAGGTCAGGACCTTTAGGGAAGTACCGCTCGCTGCCTCCTGCCTCTCCCCACAGGGAGGGAGCTGGGCTGCCGGGCTCGCTGCGGCCAGGGACGTGGCTGGGCTGCAGGACACCCTTGCACCAGCCTCCTCGTGCTTCAACGTCCCCCCCCGAATAACCGCTGACCCCTTCCCAAGCGAGGTTTGTTGTAACACAGCGGCGCCTGCGCCTCTCCTCTCCCCTCCCCTCCGCTCCCCGCCTTCTGCCTTACACGATTCTTTCTCGTCAGGGTTGTGCACAAAGCTCAGATGGCCGAACCTCCGCTTCCTTTCCTGTCCCCCCGCGTGCAGGGGGACGGTGGGGACCCTTCCTCTCCCCTGGGCCTCGCTGATATTTGGTGACAGCCTTTCTCCCCTGTGAGCACATTGGCTCGGGAAGCCCACCCAGCCTCCCTGCTCTCCCACCTCCCTGCTCATCCCCGTGGGTGGAGGGGCAGGGCCAGATCCAAAACGCTCCAAAAGCTGGACAGGGGGACCTGGGGCATAGGGAAAGGCACATGGAGGGCTGCAGGGTGCGTGGAAAGTCACGAGGAGGGGCCTGGGGTGCCCAGAAGCACAGGTGGGGGTTTTCATAAAAGCCCATGGAAAGCCCTGGGGAGCAGCGAGAGGCGCATGGGAGGGCTCTGGGGCCTCTGAAAGACTCCTAGAGGTCTCAGGGCTGCTGGAGGACTCAGGGAGGGCTCTGGGGTGGAAGGGAAGGTGAAAGGAGAGCTTTGGGGTACACTGAAAGCACTTGGGTGCCCTAAAAGGCACTTGGCGTGCTCTGGGGCATGTGTGCACACACATGGAGGGCTCTGGGGTGCAGGGAAAGCCAAATGCCAGGCTCAGTAGCCATCCAGAAAAAAACACCAGGGGGGCTCTGGAGCTGTTAGAAAGGAAAACATGAGGCTCGGGTACACAGCGCAAGGCAGGCAGAGGTTCCTGGGACGCACCCAACAGGGTCCGTGCCTGCCCCCGCAGTGGGGTTCTCCTCTCTGGGAACGCCAGGAGCGGGGCTGCAGCCAACAGGGCTCTGGGCGGTCTCACAAGTGGAGAAACCCGGACGGATCCCAGGGGAAAAGCAGCAGCCTCTGCCCCACTTCTGGCCGTCCCACGCTTTGGAAGTGTTTCCCTCGGCATCAGCTCGTGTAAGGGCGTCAGCGGAGCTGCAGGGCCTGAAGCAGCCTGAATCATGGCAGCTCCTTCCAAGTGCGTGTTTGCTCCCCCATTTATGGCAATTCTGTCCCGGTGATCGCAGGTTCCCAAGGCTTTGTTTTTCCCATCTGATTTCAGCCAAAGTGGTGAGCACCCTGCGGCAGCTATCATCGTACCGCACTGCCGGGAGGATTCAGACCTCCAAAAATGATGGAAATCCCCCGGCAGCGCGTAGCAGAGGTGAGGCCGGCTCCTGCTAGCCTTTTCCTCAGGTTTTTGCTCTGGGGCAATATCAGCGTCACATCCGGAGCACGCGAGTGGTGGCACGTTTCAGTGCTGGGACGCAGCCGGGCTGTTCACGCGGGGCCGGTGGTGTGTGGCGAGGCCGGGTTTTGCAGTTGAGGTTTTGGCTGAGAACGAGCCGTCGCTCTTGAGGGGAAAAGCCATGAAAAATCGCCACCGGCCCTTGCCTTGCGTTCGCACAAAGGTCGCGAGTCCCTGGGGAGGGGAAGCAGCTCCCGTGGATGCAAAGGGAACCGAAAGGGGCAGCCGCCTGCTTCTCCACCACCTATCTTTTTCCCTTTTCTTTCTTTCCTCTTCAGAATTGTAAATATTAATACAGTCTAGTTTGCTTGGATGCTGTGGATGGTTCATTACGGGCATGGCATGTCACGTGTCGGCGCCGACTCAACCTCTGGGCTCTTGTGGGGCTCCGTGCCTCAGTTTCCCCACCTCTATATAACTAACGGTGCCCGGTGCTGGTACCCTGCTATGCTGGGGGGTGTATCCAGCACCCCTGGGGGACCAGATTCCCCCGTGACGGTGGAGCTGCTATTTGCAGGGCGGGAGTGGGACCCCACGGTGCTGGTGAAACGGGGGTGGGGGGGAGTTTGGGCCCGGGCCTAGGCCCCGGGTGGGACCAATGGTCCCACCCGGGGCCTAGGCCCGGGCCCAAACTCCCCCCCACCCCGGTGTCCATTTTAAAGGTTTGGCATCTGGATGGGGTGGGGGATCATGGCCACGCGTGGGCTCGTGTCGTGTCCCGTCCCGTCCCGTCCCTCGGCGCCGGCAGCCGTGAGGGGGTGAGATAAAGCGGCCCCAAGGCGGTGAAGGCCGCGCCGTTGCCTTGGCAACGGGGGCGGGGCAGCGCGGCGCCACTTCCGGGAGACGCGAGGGGCGGGGCCACGCAGCGCAGCGCCGCCCCCGCCTCGGAGGACCCACCGGTTCCTTCGGTAGCCCCGGACGCGGGGAGGGGGGGGGGCCCGGGCCGGAGTATGTCCAGGTACGGGGAGGGGGGGGTGGCTCATCTCGGTGTGGGAGGGGTGGGGGAGACATGAGTGGGTGTTGGGGGGGGGCGGGGGGACAGTGCACGGGTCGGTGGGGGGGGGGGGGGGGGCAGAGCGGTCCGGGGAGGCCCACACCGGGGGGACACACATAGGTTAGCTGGGGGGGGGGGTCCCACATCGGTCAGTGTGTGGGGAGGCCCGCAGCAGGCACTGGGGGGGCCCACGCAAGTCGGTGGGGGCCACACCAGTGAGTTGGGGGAGGGGGGGCGGTTCTACGGCGGTTGGCGGCGGGGGGGGGGGGCACATCGGTCGTGGGGGCGCCCACACGGATCAGTGAGGGGAGGGGCACTCGGGTCAGTTGCGGGGGGGTGTCCCACAATAGTCGGTGTGGGGGGGAGGGGGGGCACAGTGATCGGGGGGGTCCACACTGGTCAGTGTGTGAGGGGGGGGGCACATGGGTCGGTTGGGGGGGGTCCCACACTGGTCAGTGTGTGTGTGGGGGGCACATGGGTCGGTTGGGGGGGGTCCCACACTGGTCAGTGTGTGTGTGGGGGGCACATGGGTCGGTTGGGGGGGGTCCCACACTGGTCAGTGTGTGTGGGGGGGGCACATGGGTCGGTTGGGGGGGGTCCCACACTGGTCAGTGTGTATGTGGGGGGCACATGGGTCGGTTGGGGGGGGTCCCACACTGGTCAGTGTGTGTGTGGGGGGCACATGGGTTGGTTGGGGGGGGTCCCACACTGGTCAGTGTGTGTGTGGGGGGCACATGGGTCGGTTGGGGGGGGTCCCACACTGCTCAGTGTGTGTGTGTGGGGCCCAAACAGGTCAGCTGGGGGGGTCCCACACTGGTCAGTGTGTGGGGAGGCCCACAGCAGGCACCTGGGGGGGGCCACACAGGTCGGTGTGGGTGTGAGGGGGCTGAGGTGTGGGGCCTGCAGTGATCGTGGGGGAGTCCCACCGGTCAGTTTGTGGTTGGGGGTGGGGGGGCACAGTTCCACACTGGTCAGTGGGGGGGGGGGGGGGGCCACACACACACTGACCCATGTGGGACCCTCCCACACCAGTCAGTGGGGAGTGAGAGACCCACATCAGTCGTTGGGGGGTGAGAGGGGGTCCCATGCCCGTCAGTGGCGGGGGGAGGCACCTACTGGTCAGGTGGGGTGGGGTGGGAGGGGGTCCCACAGCAGTTGCAGGGGGGGACACCCACATAGGTCAGTTGGGGGGGGGGGGGAGCCCACCCCTAGCCAGCGGGGGGTGAGAGGCCCACACTGGTCAATGTGTGTGGGGTGGGGGGGGGTCCCATGCTGGTCAGAGTGTGTGTGTGTGGAGCCTCGCTGGTCGGGGGGGGGGTCCCACATGGGCCAGTGTATGTGCGTGTGTAGGCACCTACAGGTCGGGGGGGGCACCCACAGGTTGGGGGGGTCCCACATAGGTCGGTGGTGTGGGGGGCTACCCGCTGGTTGATGGGGGATCCCACATGGGCCAGTTTGAGTGAGTGTGGGGTGTCCCACATGAGTCAGTGTGTGTCACACAGGTTGGTGGTATGGGGGGGCACCCAGTGGTTGGTGGGGGGGTCCATTTGGGTCAGTGAATGGGTGCAGTGTTGATCCCCCCACTCTGGCTGTGGGGTGAGTGCTCATGTGTATTTGTGGGGGGGTCGGGGTGGGTGTGTGGATCCGGCCCCCGTGCTGGCTGTGGGGTGAGGGCAGGGCCCGTGTCCCCGAGCTGGTGCTGGGGTTTGGGCCGGCGTGAGTGTGACACCCGGCGTGAGTGTGACACATGGCGTGAGTGTGACACCCGCCGCCCGTGCCGCTGGCGGCCGCAGCCCGGACCCACGCCCCGACGTGCCCGTGCAGGTCTGCGGCCGCCGGACACCCTCGGCTGCCGCGGCTCCCCGCGGCTCCGCCGGCACACGGGGTGCCAAACCCGGGAGGGACTGGGCTACCGGCTGTGACACCAGCCCCGGCACCGCTGTGGGTGGTCACCAGCCCGTGGGGAACCCGAATGCAGGTCTGCGGCGGGGCTGGGGCACGGGGCATCCCTTCACTCCGAATATTTTGGCATATTCCGGTGCTGCAGCCGGGCAGGAGGCCTCCCCCCTCCACCCTTTCCTCCCCTTTCCCGGCCCTTGGGAAGCAGATGGAGCGAATTCCTTGGGGTGTGGGCTGGTTTGACATTCCTCAGCGCAAGCCTGTGCCCAAACTTGCAGAAAATAGTTGCTTCCCCCCCCCCCCCCCAACCTTTTTCTCCCCACTCCCCCTTTTTTTTTTTTGGGACCTCAGTGCTCCCAATGCACACCCATCCCGGCGTCTGTGGGGGGGGTCCTGGAGGGGCTGTGTCCTTTGTACTGCCGTTGTGCGGCTGTTGTGGAGCGCGTGTATGCGTGCGATTGTGCGTCTGCCGCCCTCGCCTCCCCGGCGTGGGGCTGCCGTGCGTGGGGGGAGGGGGGGGCGTGGGCTGGCAAGTGTTGAGGGAGGCTTGATTTGGGGGGTGTGCGTGGGTTCAGCGCAGGCGTGGGGGCTGCGAGTGGAGGCTATGTGTTGGGGGGGGGACTCGGGGTGTCGCTGAGGTGCGTGTGTGTCCCCGGCCGGGGGTCACGTGTGATGGGGGGGGGGGTGCCCGTTGCAGACCCCTCACTGCTGCCCTTCCTGCCCGCAGGCCACCGCTGCTGCCCGCAGACGGACGGATGGCGGCCTCCCCGGCCCGCTGTGGACTGCTGGTGGCCACCGTGCCGATGGCCAGCTGAGGACCGGGCCTCTCCTGGCCGTCATCGTTCCTGGCCTCTCCCCAGTTTGGATCCCCCTTTGCTGCCATCATGAACGGGCTGTCCGTCAGCCAACTCTGCTGCCTCTTCTGCTGCCCCCCCTGCCCCAGCCGCATCGCTGCCAAACTGGCCTTCCTGCCCCCGGAGCCCACCTACGCCGTGGTGCCCGAGCCGGAACCCGTCGGCAGCACCAGCACCGGTTCCCTGCGCGGCGGCGCCGCCGCGGGGCGATGGAAGCTGCACTTGAAGGACCGGGCGGATTTCCAGTACTCCCAGCGGGAGCTGGACAACATCGAGGTCTTCGTCACCAAAAGCAGCCGAGGGAACCGCGTCGGCTGCATGTACGTCCGCTGCGTGCCAGGCGCAAGGTGAGTGGCCCATGGACGTGCCGACCCAGTGCCGCTGCTGGCGGTTTGACCCTGGCCTGCTCGACGTGCTGGCGGGCACGGTGCCATCCTGTCCCTCCTCTCCTTCAGCCCAGTGCCGCCTCTTGCCCCGGCCTTGCTGGAGGAGCTGCCGCAGGGGGTTGGAGGAATCCTGCGGGGAGGGCGAGCTCAGCTCCCGGGACCGGTCTGGCTTGTGGCTGCAGCTGGGAATGGGGTTAAACGGGGAGAGGAGGCAAAGCCGGGGGCTACAGGGATGTAGGAATTCCCTAGGCTGTCCCACGGGTCTCCCGTGGTGTCACCAGTCACCCAGATCTCCCCTGGTGTCACCAGTCACCCAGTGTCCCACTGACATAACACTCCCGTTGTGAACCGAGCATCTGTGCAGGGCTCTCGGTGGGTGCTGGGGGGCTCTGTGCTGGCCACTCGCCCTCCGTCCCCAGCCCCGCAGGGACCACAGGGATGGGAAGAGCCTGTGCCAACCAGGAGATGCCTGCGGTGAACCAGGTCTGCATGTTTAGTCCAATTCACGGGCACGTTTGATTCCTCAAGAAGAGTGACAGGAGCGAAAGCCAGGAGGGGTTGAGGCACGACCCGTGACTGGTCACCCCAGGGGTCCCTAAACTGGGAAACTGGAGAGGGGCAGCCCGGGGTGTGGGACGGAGACCCCCTCCCGGCTGCCGGTGGCTGCACGAGGGAACGGCACAGGGATGGGAGGGGACTCAGCAGCTGCTTCCCAAGCCGGTGGCATGGTGTGGGGGTACACAGCACCCCGGCACCCACACATCCAGAGCAACGCACCCTCCGAGGAACGGCCTCGCAGAGAGCTCCATGTGCTGGGGGGGAACGCGGCCCGGATCTGCCCTCCGCTTGCCAAGGGCTTCGAAGCCGCCGGGTGGGCTTGGGGCGAGGATGGATGACTCTCCGGGGGGTTGCAGGGCTGCGTTACGGCAGGCCCGGTGGGGATGTCCGCTCTGTCCCTGCGTGTGTCACAGGTCCCCAGAGAGAGGAATCTGGCAGTGGGATTGCTCTGCCTGCCCATGCCCTGCCGCAGCGAGGCTCGGTGCTGGCCTGGCTCCTAGCCAGCCCACGGGAGTGGCCATTTAGCCCAGGCTGGGAGGATCTGACCCTCCCAAATTCCCCACGACCTGTCATTTGCCATTTGTTGTCCCTGCAGCTCGTCCTGCCACCACCTTCCTGCTGGGGCTTTCTGGGCCATCCAGGCTGGGACAGGGAGACCTAACCTGACCACAGAGCTCACACCATCCATGGGGCTCGGCGGGGAGTGGGTCCTGCTCCCTTCTTCGGGCAGAAGAGAGCCAAGCTTCCATCAATGCACCATTAGTGTTAATTTTTATGATTAACATTGTTTTTCCCCTTATGGTGGAAATTTCTTGTGCCTTGTCACTCCCACAATTCACTTCTCTTCCCAGCGTCTGGTTTCTTGCCAGACTCCGGGGAGAAAAAAAGCCACTGTCAGAATTCTTACTTGAAATCCCCATTGGGCAAATGGCCCCAAATCCTGAGCTTTTTACCAAAAATAGACTCAAAAACTTGAACAGAATCATCCTGCCTTCGAGCTGCCTGTTTCTGCTGGGAGTGAGCCCCTGGTCCCGGGATGTGGGAGGGTCTGGGTGTCTCTGGGGTTGGGTCGTGGATGTTGCGAGGACCTTCCTTGGTGGCCAGAGGGGTGTTGGGCATCCTGGGGTTTGGCTTTCAGCCTCTGGAGGGGCTGTCCTGGCTGGCATTGCCCGGGCATGTCAGTCCCTGAGCCGGGGCCAGGCAGCGCGGTGGCACGGTGGCAGAGTCCCCGATGAACCCTCCATCCTCATCTCTCCCCGGTGCTGCAGGTACACGGTGCTTTTCTCGCATGGCAACGCTGTGGACCTGGGGCAGATGAGCAGCTTCTACATCGGGCTGGGCACCCGCATCAACTGCAACATCTTCTCCTACGACTACTCGGGCTACGGTGTGAGCACGGGCAAGCCCTCGGAGAGGAACCTCTACTCGGACATCGACGCGGCGTGGCAGGCGCTGCGGACGCGGTGAGCCGGGCAGGGGGAAGGGAGGACAACCAGGAAAACCCTGCGGTTCCACAGTCTGCAAAACAGGAAATCTCCCGGAGAGGGAACCCAGGCTGCTTGTAACGGGAAGGGTGGCCGGAAAGCAGCTGGAAGGGCAGCGAGCCAGGGGACCCAGAGGGCAGGGATGCTGCCGGGTGTATGACCTTGCCTGGGGATGGTGGCACGAGCTGTGCTCCCCATCCTGCTGTTGCCAGGCTCTCCCCTGGCTGTGTTCAGCCCCAGTTCCCCAGACGGGCTCAGGGTGCAGCCCTGTGATGGGCTCTGCCTCCTCTGCCCTCCCTGCAGCCGGGCCTGGCTCACAGCACCCCCCAGGAATCATAGAAACACAGACTGGTTTGGGTTGGAAGGGACCTTAAAGCCCACCCAGTGCCACCCCCTGCCCTGGGCAGGGACACCTCCCACCAGACCAGCTTGCTCCAAGCCCCCTCCAACCTGGCCTTGAACCCCTCCAGGGATGGGGCAGCCACAGCTTCTCGGGGCAACCTGGGCCAGGCTCTCACCACCCTCACAGCAAAGAAGTTCTTCCCCACATCTCAGCTCAATCTCCCCTCTTTCAGTGTCAAACCCTTCCCCCTCCTCCTAGGGCTCCCCTCCCTGATCCAGAGTCCCTCCCCAGCTTTCCTGGAGCCCCTTGAGGGACTGGAAGGGGCTTGAAGGTCCAACTCTCTCAGCCTGTCCTCACAGCAGAGGGGCTCCATAGGAAGTGGGGGTGCCCCGTGCGGTTGCGATCTGGGGTCCGCAAACCCCTCTGTAGGCCCACTCCTGGCAAGTGTGAGCCTTGAGACCCCCCCACAACTCATCTAGCAGTTCAGCCCTGGCTGCTGCCCCGTCCTGCCAGAGGTGTCAGGCAGCTGCTTTGGGCTCAGCCACGAGGAGCTGGGGGAAAGTAGAGGGGATAGAGCCCAGTTTTCCCCAACCCACCCTAGGAAGCCCTGCAGGTGCTGTGCCCAGAGCAGGGTGACCCCCTGGGCTGTATCTCCTGGTGATGTGACTGATGCTTGGGCACTGACATTCCCTCTCCTCTCCTCCCCCAGGTATGGAATCAGTCCAGAGAACATCATTTTATACGGACAAAGCATCGGCACGGTGCCCACCGTTGATCTGGCCTCCCGCTACGAGTGCGCTGCCATCGTGCTCCACTCCCCGCTCACCTCTGGCATGAGAGTTGCCTTCCCCGAGACCAAGAAGACCTACTGGTTCGATGCCTTCCCCAAGTGAGTGGCCTGGGGAGAAGGGACAGGGGCCATCTCTGGAGGGTCAGTGCCCAGACTGGCCACAAAGAGGGGGTTGTGGCAAAAACTGTGGACCCGTTTCCCATGACAGTCTGAAACGTGCCTGTGGGATCCTCTTGCCTCGCATTCGGTCCCCTCTGGGGGTTCGTAACCCTCCCTGTGTCCCCTCCTGAGGGCCATGCCATGCGTCTACCCCACGTTCCCCAGTGGCATCATCTCCTGGCCATCCAGTCCCAGTGTCTTGCCCATTAGTTTTGGGACTGTGCCACTGGCCTCTCGTCAGGTATCACAAACCCTGGGGGTCCCCCAGGACCCCTCTCTCCCCCAAGGGTAATTTCTTGGCCTTTTTTGCCCCCGTGCAGAGGGCAGGGGCAGTGGGGACGGAAAGGCAGCGCTGAGGTGGGATGAGCTCTTGCTTTGCCTCTCCCTTGCTGCCGGGCCAGTGAGGCCCGAGGGACAGTCCCTGAGCCGGAAGCTGTGACCGGGAGCCACCAGCCCACGCTCTGTGTCCCGATGGCCTCGCGTGGCCTCTGGGGCTGGGCTGAGAATGGCCGTGCTTCCACCCCTCCAAACCTGACCGATCCCGACACGGGGAGGGCCTGAGCTCGCGCTGTCCCCTGGCCGTTTCCATCAGCCCTGCTGAGGTCCCACGGGGCTGTTGTCACCGCTGTCTGGTCCTCGTCTGTCACACCCAGGGGGGATCATGTCCTGCAGCTCATCCTTGGCAGAACCTCCCTGTCCCCATGCTCCGCTGTGATCAAAGAGCATTTCCTCGTCCTCCTCCCCCGGGGGATGTTTTGGGGGGCAGAAGGAATGGGGGGGGTGCCTTGAACCCGGTACTTACCCCCTTCTCTCATCTCTTCCTCACCCACCTTCTTGGCAGCATTGAGAAGATCTCCAAAATCACCTCTCCCGTCCTCATCATCCACGGCACGGAGGACGAAGTCATCGACTTCTCCCACGGCCTGGCGCTCTTCGAACGCTGCCCCAAGGCGGTGGAGCCGCTGTGGGTGGACGGGGCCGGGCACAATGACATTGAACTCTACAGCCAGTACCTCGAGCGCCTTCGGAAATTCATCTCCCAGGAGCTGGCCAGCCAACGCAACTAGCTGCAGGGCCGGGGGGGCAGGCAAGGGGCTTTCTGCCTGTCGTTCCAGTCTCTCCCAGTGTCCTTCCCTAGTCCCTGCTGGCGGAGGTGCAATGAGTTTGTACGGCCTCAGCTCCAGCCTCGAGAGAGGGCAGGAAGCCCTGGAGTGGACGGTGTGTCTCCTCTTGGACACGATCACAACTCTCCTCCCTCCCGGTGCCAGCCCCGGCGCTGCTGGCCCCACCGGCCGGGCTGGTGAGAGATGGCAGCTCCCTCCTTTCCCTGAAAGACCACCCTCTTGATGGCGAATCCTCGGCTTCGGACATGTCCTCGTCCCCTCTCCTAAAACAGTGAATCCCTGAATTCCTCCTGGCCTCTCTGCTGCTCTGACTATAGCAATAAGGCGAGTTGGAGAGGGGCTGTGGGTCCAGCCCCCCTCCCCGGTGTCGCTGTGGGGCAGGACAGAGGAGGTGGCAGTTCCTACCCTCAATGGAGCTTTCCCAGGCTCGGCGCTGGTGGCCGTGGGGTGCCTGGTGTTTGCCCCATGGCTGGGGCAGAGCCATGTCCCCAAGGGGAGTTTGGGGATGGGTGGAGGGGGTGCCCCCCTGCCCCACACCCCCTCGGGTCTGGCCCTGCTCTGCCTTCTCAGAGCGCTCCCCATGTTCTCCACCCCTAGAAACCCTTCTCCGCGCCGCTCACTCGTGGTGCGCTTGGGAAAGGGGACGAGGAAACCAGGCACCGAATAAAGAGCAGAAATTTAAGGTTTTAGCTGTGTGTGCCCTTTCCCTGGGGCCACCTCCCTGTCACCTGGCCGGGGGGACCAGCCCCAGCCCCTCTGGGCTCCGGCCCCTCAGCTTTCCCTGCTGCTCGATGCTTCAGCTGAATGGCACTTGGCCAGATCCTCAACACTTGTCACCCTCCTCTGGGGACCGGGCAGCCCCGAGGTGCCAGCAGATGGGGAGGGAGCCCTTGTCCCCCTGGGACCAGGCTGCAAAGGTCTGTCTCTTTGAATTGGGCCATGGGGACAATGGGGGCCTGTTCCCCCACCCATTTCATTGGGGGATCCCATGGGATCCCAGGAGCAGAGGTGGAGGATGGCCTCAGCCTCCATCGAGCGGTGGCTTTGGGGGGCTCAGGTGTGCTCCGGAGGATGGGGTATGTCTCCATGTCCTGCGGTGTGGTCCCAAGCGCGCGGGGTGGCCCTGGGGCGAGCAAATCTTTTTGACCTGCTCCGCTCCCAGCCCTCGCCCTGGCTGCAGGGGCACCTCCACGGTACCTGCTGTGTGCTGGTCTCAGGGGCAGGCGTGTGGGGCACCCCACTGAGCCCCCCTACAGCAGACAGGGTGTTTAAACACTCGGGTTTGTGCTTTTTGGGTCAGCGCCTGCTCTGAAATCACCCCAGGAAGAGCTGTTCAAAGCTGCCGTGTGTTTTCCTGACCCCTGGGCACCCCTTGCCCCACTCTGCTCCTTCCTGTGCCCACAGGGACCCTCGTGGGGCTCCCAGGCACCGGGCTCCCCCCACCCCCCGGGCTCCCTGTCACTGTGGTGTCCCCTCCTCCCTGGTGCGGGGCCGTGGGGCCCAGCGGGCTCATGTGAGGAGTGATAATCTCCTTAGGCGGCTCTTGGGGGGGCTCAGGGGCCTCGTGGGGGGGCCTCGCCACGGCCCCATGCTTGGAGCACTCAAATGCACCCATTGTGTGGAGCTGGGAGCTGGGGGGGGAGGTCAAGGTGGGGGGCACGGAGCCCGCTGCTCCCCACACATCCCTCGCCTCTCCCCAAGATAAAAGGAGAATCCCCCAATTGAGATGAGGGGACCATTCCTTGGGGCTCTGCAGGAGCCAGAAGATTTGGGTGTCGAGGCTCTGGGTGGTCTCATCCCTTTTCCAGGGGGGCATTTGGGGGCTGGGATGTGGGGCTGGGAGCCATGGGGAGGCTGAGACAGGGGGCACGGGACCCCCTGCTCCCCACACATCCCTCTCCTCCCCGTGGGACCAAGGCAGGATCCCCCAATGGGGATGGGGGGACCCTTCCTTGGAGCTGGGGCTCTGCAGGAGCCACAAGAGGATTTGGGTGTCGGGGCTCTGGGTGGTCTCACCCCTTTTCCGGGGGGGGCATTTGGGGGCCGGGGTGTCTGGTTTCTCCCCGAGCATCCCCCCCCTCGCTGCCCCCGCTCCCGCAGGCAGCTGCCGGCCGGGCTTAGAGCCCTGATCTCACACGTGTGCTGGAAGCCAAAGCCCCCGCCGTGGCCCAGCCCCGGTGCCCTCCGCTCCCGGCCCCGATTCCCGGGGCCGGAGCAGCCCCTAATCCCAGCACAGAGACGTTTTGTTTGCACCAGGGGTATTTTTATCCTCTTACTGCTGCCGGTTTCCTGTTGAGCTGCGGATGCTCTGGAGCGGCTCTGCGTCGCCGGCAGGATGTCTCGGGGCCGGCGGTCGGGTTCGGGGGGATGTCGGGTCGGCTTCAGTTTGTCTTTAGTCCGAGTTAAAAAAAAAAAAAAAAAAAAAAAAAAAGGTGAAAGGTCAGAAAAGGTCAGCCTGCTCCCCAAAATTTAGATCCAGCTGGGGTATGTGGGATCCCAGTGATCCGGGCACCTGCGGCTGCTGCCCCTGTGATGGTACCGTGGCCCGGGAGGGGCTGTGATCTGTCACCATCAGGAATTGGGGCTTTTTGGGTCTGGATCCTTCACTGCTCCTGGCCTGAGAGGGCTCAGGCTCTGTCCCCCCCCCCGGCCATGGGCAGATGGAGCGAGGAGGGAGGAAAGGAGCAGCACCAACCCCTACGTGAGCCACAGGGTCCCCAAGGGTCCCCAAAAGGCACGAGCCAGACCTGCCCCGGGGTCCTGGGCACAGCGTCCCCCACCAGTGGGGCCAAACTGGGCCACGAGCCACCGGGAGGGCACTTCTGTCCCCACTGCCAGTGCCAGGGCTCGGGAGCACCAGGAGGGGACAGGTTGGGGCTGGACCCGGATGGGGTTGGGTGCCTGGAGGGGCAAACTCTGCCGAAACCGCCGTCTCAGGAGGAGGGGAAGGGCAGAGTCAGGCTCAGAGTGTCCCCAGAGTCCCTGCCGCAGCCACAGCAGAGGGGGGACAGGACAAGTGTCCCCCCAGCTTGTTTTGAAGTCCCCAGGGAGAAGAGACAGGGCAGAGGTGGCTCCGGCACCCATCGCTGCAGTCGCAGGCGTGTGGCCAGGCTGGGGTGGCATCTGCTTGTGCCTGTACATGCGTGTACATGTGAGTACATGCGAGTACATGCGTGTAATGGCAGTGAAAGGGGACAACTGGATCCAGGCATCCCACGGGGGAAAAGACGGGACACCCGCTGCGACGAGCCCTCGGCAGAGGCGCGATGCCGGTGCGGCCGAGGCCGGGCAAGGGGGACGTCGGGCTCAGCGGGTGACCGGCCAAGAGGGGTTTATGTCTCTTTTGGGGCATAAATGAGGCTTTTGATGGCCGGGGCCTGCGTGCCGCAGTCATGAGACCCCGTTCACAGGCCGAGCTCAGTCATGGGATCCAGGAAACTGAATTAAAGCGTCTTAAGGAGCTTTTTTCCGAGCTCTGCTCTGGTTTTTCACGTGCTTGTCATATGAACAAGGACGGTATAAAAGGGCAGAGGGGAAGGATCCCGTCCATGGTCGAGCCGGGGAGAGGGGAGGGCGCCGGAGGAGGGATGCCAGGGTGAGGGGCTCTGTGGGCGCTGGCTAAGATGGAGGGAAGGGGACAGGAGAGGACGAGGAGAGGATGCGCCGGCAGCAGCCCCTGGCTCTGCCCTGCCAGGTGAGTGAGGCAGCGACCGGGGGATGGCAGGGGACAGCTGGGGACAGGGATGGCGGCAGGTCTGGGGGCGCAGAGCCCGTCTGCTCCTCCAGCAGCATCATCTCCAGCAGCATCATCCCGGAGTGCCCCGGCTGGGAGACGGTGAGTGTGGCACCACGGCACGGGGAGGAGGGAGCATGAGGTGCAGGGGTGGGGGAGGATTGGGTGGCGGGTGCCCAGCGGTCCCCAGGGTCCCCCTGTGCCGGGTTCAGGTCCCTGGGCCCGGGCTCTGTGGGTGGGCAACCGTGGGATGGCCCCAGCCAGCTCTGTGCAGTGCAACCCCACACGCGTGTACGTGTGCAACCGCCCCCCTCCCCGTGTTCACACACGCGAACCCACGCATCCACCCACACCCCCCACCAAAGCCCCGCTCACACCCCACACGCCCGCCACGTCCCAAACTGTCCCCAGGCGGGAGAGGCAGCGCTGGGGTCGTCCCCGGGGGCTGTTTTTCCCCTCCTGCAGGTGGGGCACAGGATGGGGGTCCGCGGGATGCCCTCCCTCCCCCTCCTGGCTCCCGTCTCTCCTGTCTCTCCCACCCGCAGGAGCGCCCGGAGCGCGGGGCCGCGGCCCCCTGCCCCCTGTGAGCTTCCCTTTGTCATCCTATGCCTGAGCGATGCCTGGAGGCTGGGACGCTGAAGGGAGGCCCACGGGCTGCCACAGCCCTGCGGCCACAGCCCAGCGGCCACGATGCCTGGACAGCACATGCCGGACCACACGCCTGGGACCCGAGTCCTGAGGGGGCTCAGAGCACCCCTGAGGGGCCAGAGCATCCCTCTGGGGGGAACAGGAGCACCCTGGGGGGCTGGAGCATCCCCTTGGAGGTCTGGAAGCACCCCTGGGGGCTGGAGCATCCCCTTCGGGGGTGCTGGGAGCACTCTTGGGGGACTGGAGCCTCCCCTTTGGAGGCCAGGAGCACCCTTGGGGGGCTGGCACATCCACCTAGGGGGTAGGCAGAGCCTCCCCTTGGTGGGGTCAAGAGCACCCTGGAGGGGGTGCTGGGAGTACTCTTGGGGGGCTGGAGCATCCCCCTGGGGTGTCAGATCATCCCCTTTAGGGGCCCAGAAGCACCCTGGGGGGGCTGAGATCTCCCTTGGGGACTGGAGCATCTCCCTAGGAGGCCCGGAAGCACCCCTGGGGGGCTGGAGCGCCCTTGGGGGGCTGAAGCATCTCCCTGGGGGGCTGGAGCATCCTTGGGGGGTGGGAGCCCCCTCCCCGGTCTGGGCGACACCCAGAGGGTTGGTGCTGGGGGTGGGATGCAGTGGCCAGGCTGTTGTCCCAGGATGAGCGTGGGGTGTTGGGGGGTCACAGAGCACCCCTGGCCATGGGGGTCTGGGGGAGGAGCAGGGTGCTGTAGTGGGGTCGGGGTCTCCCACGGGGGACGGGGACCCTGGTAGGACACACGTAGGGCAGTATCAGGATGTGGAACCCAGAGACCCGGGACAGGTGTCACCCTGCGAAGACACGACCCTGCGTGAAGACAATTTCACAGCTCAGGGAGAGCCCCCACTCTCCCACTCCCCCGGCTCTTTCTCCAACTTGACAAACTCCTGGGTGGTGCCTTGTGCAGAGAACATTCCCGCATGGATGCAGAGAAAAGCTGTAACCCCCACCGTGGGGAGTGGAAACTTGCCTTTGAAGGTGCTTTTTTATGGAGATGCAAAATAATAAGCAGGGAGTGGAGGTCGGCAAGTGGGGGCCTCCCACCACACCAGCACCTCTAGCTTATTCACAGAATCACAGACTGGTTTGGGTTGGAAGGGACCTTAAAGCCCACCCAGTGCCACCCCCTGCCCTGGGCAGGGACACCTCCCACCAGACCAGCTTGCTCCAAGCCCCCTCCAACCTGGCCTTGAACCCCTCCAGGGATGGGGCAGCCACAGCTTCTCTGGGCAACCTGGGCCAGGCTCTCACCACCCTCACACCAAAGAAGTTCTTCCCCACATCTCAGCTCAATCTCCCCTCTTTCAGTGTCAAACCCTTCCCCCTCCTCCTAGGGCTCCCCTCCCTCATCCAGAGTCCCTCCCCAGCTTTCCTGGAGCCCCTTGAGGGACTGGAAGGGGCTCCAAGGTCTCCCCGGAGCCTTCTCTTCTCCAGGCTGAACCCCCCCAACTCTCTCAGCCTGTCCTCCCAGCAGAGGGGCTCCAGCCCTCCCAGCATCTCCGGGGCCTCCTCTGGCCCCGCTCCAACAGCTCCATGTCCTTCTGCTGTTGGTGGCCCCAGAGCTGGAGGCAGCACTGGGGGGTGTCTCCCCAGAGCAGAGCAGAGGGGCAGAATCTCCCCCCCTCGCCCTGCTGGCCACGCTGCTGGGGATGCAGCCCAGGGTGCGGAGGGTTTCTGGGCTGCCAGCACACATGCCAGCTCCCTCCAGGGAAGGGAGGGATGTGCATCCTTCAGATGCTCTTGGGAGTGAGGACCACACTGGTGCATGTCCCTCCACACTGTCCCTTGTCCCACACAGGGACTTGAGGTGCTGTGACAACCCTGCTGCATGCCCAGAACCTGTCCTGAGGTTGTCTCCCTCCTTATCTTAAATTGGGACATTTAGCCACCGTGCCGGGAGGCAGAGTGAGCATCAGCTGGGCATCCTGGGGACAAGGGTCTGGGGAAACCCCCTCATTTCTCTGCAGAGGGGTCAGAACCTTTTTGGACAGGAATAAGGTCCATCTTGGGGATCCATTAGTCGAGCTGGGAGGCTGCAGTCAGGGGTTCAGGTCCTTGGCGGGATCGGATCCACCAGGACGGGTGAATTTGGGGGTCCCTGTTGTCAGCGGGGCTGCGTCGGTGTGCACATGGACCCTTGGGACCTTCTCCCGTGCTGCTGACTGGGAGCTGAGTGAGCATCCCAGTGAACCGAGCTGCCCCTTCCCATTTTGGGGGAAGCAGAAGCTTCACCGAGATCAGCCTGAATCAATGTTGGGCAGTTTTGCCTTGTGGCATCCTCCACATGGTTTATTTTATATTATTTTATTTCATTTTGCCAGCCTGTGAGTTGAGTAAGCATGGAGTGAGAATTACAGGGAAGGGAAATAACGTTACCCAGCGTGTGTCTATTACAGCTGACGGTATATAAAATAGATTTATCTATCTCATAAAAATAAAAATGCTTTCTTCGTTTTTTTTTTTTCTTTTTTCTGGGAAAGAATCACTTGCTCTGCTAGCCCTGGTGGGAAGCAGGGAGGTGGCTGGCAGGAGCGCAAGGGGGGATGGTCAGTATGAGCCCTCCCTATGTGAGCCCTCCCTGGGTACCTTGTAAAGCACCTTGTGTCGGTGGCCTGGTTCTGATCTCCTGGTGTTTCCTGCTTTTTGAAAGCTTTTTATCGATTATCCAGGTTTCCCGGCTGGCAGCTGCTGCCCCCAAACCTCGGCAACACTGGGGCATTGGTCTTCTGCTTGCTCCTTGGAGCGCTGGCCAGGCAGGTGTGGGTTCCTCTCCCGATGTCCCCAAGACGTCCCCTGGACTCGCTCTGCTGGGAGCGATGGGTGAGGAGGAGGCAGCATCTTCACCTTGTTACGGTGCTGTATTTCCAAATAAAGTGTTAGGTTTTGGGTTTTTTTTTTGACTACTATGAAATATGACTTTTGTGATCTTTCTTTTGTCCTTCCTTGGGGCCAAGGACGACTCCTCCTTCCCCACCACCATCCACTGGCTCCCTGCACAGCCCCAGCGCCTCCCACCCGCTCTCCCACCTCTCCTTTCACAAGTGATGAGGCTTTCCCGGACCATCCCTTCTCTCTGGGCTGGGCCTTCTGCCTCCACCTAATGGACTTCTCCTTGAAGGGCTCAGTCTCTCGCTGTTGTCCCAAAATGGCCACATTTACTGAAGATGGAGACTCCCTCCTCAGACAGCTCAGGGCAAGGGCAGCGTCCCAGGAGCTGTGGATGCCCCTCACTGCTCGAACACCCCAGGGCCAGCTTCCCCTCAGACAAATGGCTGTTACCATGTGCCTCAGTTTCTCCATCAGTACATATGGGTGTGCCAATTGCCTGGGCAAAGGAGGGAGGGCTTCATGGGGAGGGCAGAGCAGAGCGAGTTCTCTCCTCCGCTTTGCCTCAGGTGAGTGATTTCTGCCTTGGCAGAGGGACCTCTACCACAACCTGGCTGGTGTCTGCTGCTTTCCAGAAAACTGAGGCCACACTAGGGGTGCTGGGCTGCAGTGCAAGGAATCATAGAATCAGTTAGGTTGAAAAAGGACGTTAAGATCATGGAGTCCAACCATCGACCCAACCCTGCCCAAACCACCACTGACCCATGTCCCTCAGCACCACGTCTGCCTGGATTTTAAATCCCTCCAGGGATGGCGACTCCACCGCTGCCCTGGGCAGCCTCTTCCAATGCTTAATAACCCTTTCAGTGAAGAAATTTTTCCCAAAATCCATCCTAAAGCTCCCCTGGCACAATTTGAGGCCGTTTCCTCTTGTCCCATGGCCTGTTCCTTGGGAGAAGAGAACGACCCCCCCTGGCTGCACCCTCCTTTCAGGGAGTTGTGGAGAGCGAGAAGGTCTCCCCTCAGCCTCCTTTTCTCCAGAGGGCTGGGGATTGGACATGGGCGTCCTCAGCGGTTGGGTGCTGGATTTTGGGGTCCCTGGGAGACAGGGCCTGCACCCTCCTTCTCCAGCACCTTCCCTTTGCTCTGGGGCCACTTTGGGGGGAGCGGGTCCAGTGGTGTGTCCAAAAGCAGCTGAACTTGCGAGATATCCTCGATGGCATCTCCTCTAAACCGGTAATACTCCAGTCATGGCTCTGGGAGGTCGACTGACCTCCCGCCGCAGGCCCACTCCAGCTCCCTTCCAGAGGGACAAACCCTTGCCGGGCTCCTCCCGCCGGCACGCCCGGTGCCCCCAGCCCTGAAATCACCGGGCAGAAGCCAGGCGGACCCCGGCTCCCCGAGGGGAGCAGAGGAGAAACGCCAGCTGGACCCACGGCGGCCGCCATTTTCCTCACGCTCCCGCCCTCTCCCTCAGCCCCGCCCCTCGCCCCGCCCCGCGCTCGGCTCAGGCGCGCCGCGGGCAGCCCTGTGCGGGCAGCGGCCTCGCGGGGGCCTCGCCGCCGGGCCTGACGGTTCCAAGATGGCGGCGGGGCCGGTGCTGTGAGGCGGGAGCGCGTCGCCGCCGCCGCCGCCCACCCGCGCCTCCTCTTTTCCCCCACTGCCGCCTCCCCTCCGTGTCCCGGCCCCGCTCCCTGCCCCGCAGCCGGCGGGATGCTGAGATCCACCGGCTACTTCCGCGGCATCGACTGCCCCTTCCTCAACGGCGGGGGGCCGGGCGGGGGCCCGCCCTGCCGCCGGCCCTACTGCCACTTCCGGCACCCCCCGGTGGCGGCGGCGTCGGCAGCAGCCCGGTGCGGAGTCTCCGGCGGCCACGGCGCAGGTACGACCCCGGCCCGGTCCGGCGGGTCGCGGTACCTCCTTCCCCCGTCTCTCTCCCTCCCCGGGCTGTGGCTGTGCCCGGCCCCGCCGCCCCCCGGCCCGGCACCGCCGCCCCCCAGCAGCAGCGTGTCCTCCCCGTGGCAAGGACAGGCTCCTGCCCTTCCTCCCTCTGACGCCTGCCCACCCTTCAGGGCCTGAATCTGCCTCCGACTCCTCTAAATCCCGCATGCTCCCCGGGCCCAGGTATTGCGCCACCCCCACTAGACATCGCTCTCTCCTCCCCCAGGCATTGCCCCCTCGCTCAGGTATTACCCCCTCATCGAGTGGGATGTCCCCACGGGGGACTGTCAGCATCATCCAGGCCGGGCAGGTGGCCCCCCCTGGCCCCTGAGCGACTGCTTGTGCTCAGCCCTGCCCAGGCCCTGGGCCCTTGGTTGTCACCTCTTGTTACCTCCAAAGGAGGGTCTGAAGGGCCATTTGTGCCCCACCGGGTGAGAGAGAGATGGGTGTTTTCTCCTCATCGTTGTCGGTTGGATCCCACAGTTGCCATCTGACACAGGGGTGGTGGGGGGAGCAGCTTCCCAAAATGCCTGATTGCCTGAGCACAGCCTGTCTGTCACCGGGATGGAGCCTGCAGAAGGGCCGCTCTGTTCCGCTGCCTTTCTTTGTCCCTCCAGGCACCCCGGCTCACGTGGTGGTGAGGTGTCAGGGCAGCCTTTCAAACCTCTGCCAGGAGCTGCTGTGCTGTCACAACCCTTCAGGAGGTGCTTGGGTTTGGGGAGCTGGAGGTGACGTGTTCCCATGTCCAGTCCTGGGGGCAGGTCCTGCTGCTGGGGTGTGATGAGCCGGGTCCCCTCCCAGTAAGGGACTTGTAAAGGCATGGAGCGCTACCAGGTTTCTCAAATGAAGCTTGGCCGCAAAAAAGATGTTGAGCTATTGTTCTCCTCTGTTATTCCAGCAATTCTTGACGTTTTGCTTGCATTATTTGCTGATCTACTTATTTTGTTCGGAGAGAAATCCTTCATTCTTCTCCCTGGTAAAATACTGCTTGCTTTCTTTTTGTTAAAGCTTTGTTATTTGATAGGTACGCTTGCTAGTGTGTGTGCTCTCTAACAACCTGAAGCGGAAGTTGTCAAAATAAAGCGCAGCTTGTCATGTTTCTTCTGCACTTGCATAACTTCGAGTTCTTCATGAATTTGGAAGATGATTAATTTTTCGTGTCTCCTGGTTACCAGGTCAGGTTACCATGACTGTGGTTTAGTTTAAAATAAAGAAAGCATATTCAGGGCTGTCACAGGCAGATGGATAAGCCATATTAGAAAGACAAAAGTTTTTGCCTCTTTCAATGTTGTTTTGAATTTGAAAAGCTCCTTAGAGCTTTAGGACCATCCCTTTAGGATGGTCCTCTAGATGCTTGATATTATAATTACCTTTCAGTCTGTAATTCCTGTTTGTCTTTAAATATCTATAGAGTGTCAGTTCTGGAACTAGGTTTGCTCATTTTGGTCTGCCACCTGAAACCTGCTGCTATACTAAATAAATGCTGGTGCTGGTTTTGATTTTCAAAATGGGGAAGTGAAAGTTGGTCTTTAGTAAAACCTCCTGGTGCACCTGGAAAGTGTGTGCGGCTTCTAATACTGGCTGAAAAGCGCTAAATGTAAGAGCTGGGTGTGAACGACAAAAAAGAAATTATCTCAGTGCTAATATTGTTAGGCCTGGCTCGGATGTGTTAGTGACCCAGGAGAGAAGTCTTGTGTTTTGGGGTTTGCTGACTGAATTATGGCTCTTGGAGAAGCTCTGGCTGTTGTAAAACAAAAGCTGTAAGCACAGGTCTGGTTTTCCTGGGTGAAGTGTCTGCCGCTTGCGAAAGAAGCAGGATCCCGAGGTTTAACATCCAGCCAGCTGCCTCCCACTCCCCCAGCCGGCTCAGCGCCGTCCTGCCCTCTTTCCCAAACCCTCTGCGTCTCACAGACGCCACGGCTGTCACAACCAGGGGGCTGTAAATTCTGCCTCAGCTTCGTGTTTGGCTTCAGCCATTTTTTCTGTTATTTCATTGAGAAATGGAAAAGGAGTGATGAACCTGCTATAAAATGCTGTCTTTTAGAAAAAGTGTGATTGCATGAGGTGCCCGGTTTCCATAGGAGTGGAAGACTCTTTTACAGTGTTTTGTCTTTAAGCTGTGCTATGGCTTAGCTCCATCTGAAGGCTTCAGGCTGGAGTGTTCCTGTCTTTTCCTCTGTCTGCCTGAAGCTCGTCCGGCCTGGAAGGATGTATTTAAGGTTTACACTAGAGGGTGTAGTAGTTTAACTGGCGACCAGGCAACCATCTTCTTGAGAGCAGGTCCAACAGAAGTTGCTCCCTGTCAGCGAAACTGCCTGCCTTGTTTTAAAGTAGCCTCATAACAGTGCACTGGGGCATATTTGACCTATTTAATCACATCACTCGATAAATAAGCTTTAAAAGCATAATTTTTTTGCCAAAGGAGGTGGGTACCTACATCAAGAGCTACAAGATCTGCGTTTTCTGGGATAGTGCCTAGAAAAAAGGACAACATCTGAAGAATCAGCCTGCTAAACATATTGATTCGAGGCTGCTGTTGACTTTGATGTCTCTGGATCACCGTGGGACTGGCAGTAACCCCAAAACTCTGAGAAAATCTTCCACAGCCTTGAAAGTATTTGAAAACTGAGAAGCGGAGGTGGTCTTGCCTGGCCGAGGTGGGAGGAGGATGTGGACATGGGCTGGATGGAGCAGCAGGGAGGTGAAAAGAAGAATTAGCGGGACGTAGCACCGTTCCCCTTTTCTCTGCTCCCCTCACTGTTCCAGACTGCCTGAGGAGCATAATAGATGATCCTTGTTTTTCATGTGGTTCTCTAATGGTCCCAACCACTGGGGGACAGTGGTGAAGAGGCCTCTGTGCCTGTTCAATCTCTTCTCCCAAGTCACAGGCAATAGGACAAGAGGAAATGGCCTTGAGTTGCACCAGGGGAGGTTCGGATTGGAGATTAGGAAAAATTTTAACATGGAAAGGGTTATTAAGCCTTGGAATGGGCTGCCCAGGGAAGTGGTGGAGGCACCATCCCCGGAGGTATTTAAAAGACAGGTTGACATAGTGCTTAGAGACGTGGTTTAGTGATGGTTTTTATCAGAGTTAAGTTGATGGTTGGACTGGATGATCTTAAAGGTCCCTTCCAACCCAGACAGTTGTGTGATTCTATGATTCTGTCTGCAGCAGGACTGAGTTCTCCCCTGTCTGCTCTTTGCATGTGGCAGTTCCCTTTCTCTTCCCCTCTAAAGCAGCTCAGTAAATACAAATGTGTTGGGTGAGGAGGGAACTGGTGTGAGAACTGGTCTGTAGGGTATTTTTGAACTGGGTTCCGAAATGTGTGATACTTCATGGGGCAAATTGATTCCGATGTCTTTACTGCCAGGTACCTGCCTGCCTGGTGAGAGTGTGGCTACCTGAGGCTTGTGGAAATTCAGCGCTGGCTGGAAGCTGAGGAAGGTGCTGGGGCGGTAGTGGGTGCTGATGTGGTATTTCCAGGGTGCTGTTGGCGGGCTGAGAATCGGGACGTGAGCCTGTGCAGGACCAGGAATCTGGAGATTGCAAATTCTAATCCTGACTTGGCTGAAGTGCTCTTTCCATCTACAAAATGACTAAAACCCACCTGCTTCAGATGAAAAGATTATTGAATGCACGTGAAGTGCTTTGAAAGCGTGCTGTGTAAGTAGGGAAGAACTGCCTTCAGTCCTAAAAGCCTCTCTTCAAGAGCTGTAGAGGAGAAAAATAGGTCTCTCTTTAAAGTCTAGGTCCTGAGTATGCTGAAAGACATAAAAGAAGCGTAATATATCTCTTATAAATATCTTAAGGAAACCAGCTCTTTGGTTTGCCAGGTTTGATAGTAGCTGTCAGGAGATGCTTTGGAGGTGGATGTTTTTTGAACCCAGAGCAGAAAGCTGCGTCTTGGTTTGGAGGTCTGAGCTCCTCTTTGTCTGCTCTGATCCTTGTGTTGGTGCGCGATGGGAAGGGCAAGGCTTTTAGCATCCTGCCTGCAGATTCTTTATTCTAGAGCAGCAGGTGCTGACAGCCACTCGGTGATTTTCTACTCGGGTCCAAGGCTTGTGGAGCAGTTTTCTTGCTGTGTGGATTTTCTGTTTGGATGGGCAAGGGTTTGCAGGTTAGATCTAGATTGTATCTTTGGATGGGTTTGTGTGGTACCATCCAGCAATGGAGATTTTCATCTGTGTTTGATTTATGCCACCTGGCCCACAAATAAGCTGTTCGGCTCCTGGTTGCCCAGGTCAGGTTTGGAGAAACCCTTTATCTCCCCAGCTTTAACTCTGCTGATCCCATCACTGCTGCAGGAAAGCTCTTCATCTCGCCCCTCTTCAAAGTCTTCAGCCGAAAAGCACCCACGTGGGATGGCTGTGCAAAATGATACTCGGTAAAACCTAAAGCGGCTCTTTTTGTGTTAAAACCCAGCTTTAATCATCCTCAGCCCATGCGTGACCGTAGGATTGAGGTTGTTGTCTTCTTCACCGCTCAGGTTCCTCACAGGGCATGTTGCTGAGGGGCTGAGCGTTAAACCCCTGTTTGGTGGGAGCAGCCTCTGCCCTGCCAGGGGTTGCATTTGTTTGACTTGCATCACAGCGCAGGTTCACGCTGTGTGTAGAAAGGATGAGAAAAAAAAGTCTTTAAAAGTTGCGTTTTCCTTCCTGTAGTTGGTGTTGTGCAAGACCGGCTTCTTGTAGGAAAGAGCTTTTAACATTGTATTTGCTACAGGGCAATGGAATGAGCAGAAATGGAAACTTATGAACTGCCTTTGGTGTTTCTTCACCCAGAGAAGAAATGGGGTGGCTCGGTGTTGGGTGCTCTAGTCCATGAATTGTGTGTGGGGGACATTGCTACAGCTGGGTGGGTTGTTTTTTTTTTTCCCCTCCACATTTGTGTTTAGGACAGTAATTAACAAAATGTCACCGGTGGATGGTGTTTTGTTTTTTTTTTTTTTAACTGAGTTTTGAAATGAAGAATAGAAAACCCACATGCCAGTAAGGTCAGGACGTGTCTGCTCATGTAAATCAAAGTCGCGGCTTTCCAGCGGTGAGGGAGTTCCTGTCATTGTGCTAAACCGTCGGTTTTGGCAGTTTTCCTGTGGGTGGGCAGGTGCAGCCACTTTCTGGGTCGGGATTTCAGCGTGGGCTGCTGGATTTTTGGTCTTTCTGTGATCTGTAACGTGGCTGTGGGCAGCCTCGGCCCTGAGCTTGCACGAGTCTCTTCCTCACTCATTAGATACGTGAAAATCAGGAGGTGGGAGCAAATCTCTGTCAAGCTGGAAGGATTTTGAAGGCCAAAGGTGCAGCGACCTGCCTGGGTGTCAAGGCACTAGTGTCGTGCCGGTGTTTGAGAGCTCCCCAGGCTCCCAGAGGATTTCTCTCTCCGGTGGGGAATATCTTGCCTTATTCTGATACATTTTATTTTTTTCCTCTCTAGTCAAACACCGCGGTGCTGCATGAGCGCTGGAGAAGGGGAAAGCACAATTCACTAGTCCAGGAATTTCGCAAATCACTTTCCCTGGGTTGCCCTGTGCTGGGCGAGGAGGTTTGGAGGCGCCGGGGTGGCGTTGTTGTCTCAGGAAATCCCGGAGAGGCAGCGGCGGGCAGGCAGCGACAGGCAGCACCGACCGTCCTCCTGCCCCGCTGGCACCCAGCGTTGGCTATGGGGCTGGAGAAAGGGGGTGGCATTGGGCTCCGGATGGGAATTGTGCTGCTGGAGGGGTCCGGTGGGACAGGGGGACTTCTTAGCGCCACCCCAGGAATCACCCACCCTTTGGGAAACCGCGGTGTTTGCCAACTCGGTCTTTCAAATCAAATAAAAACTGTTGTGTACGGTTGGGGAAAGTACAATGTCAAAAAAATTCCCCGAGGTGATCATAGTAGTGCTGGGAAAGAAGAAACCAGGCGAAAAGCCCCTGCAGACGCTGGAGTAAGACCCAATCTAACCTGGGAGTAAATGAGGGTGAAGGCGGGACTTGGGCTTGGTAAGTCCTGCCCTAATTGTCTCTGCAGCCCAGAAAGTGCTGTGTCAGCACATGGTCAGCGGGGCTGTGCCATAAGCTTTGCCGGAGTTGTCTTAGCAGTACCAAGCAGATATTAAAAGCCTCAAGTACAGCATGAACAAATATCTGCAATATTTATTAACCACGGGGAGCTCAGGTAATTCTTTGAAGTTTTTGCCTTACTCTGAAGTCGTGTTTTTTGTGGGGGTTGCAGTACGTGAAGAAGCGGCGGCGAGAGAAGCGCCTTCTCCAGAGAGGCTTTCACGTGTTGGCCGTTCATTTAACGTGAGGCTTTGGTCCTCAGGGTTTCATCTGCCTCTGAAATATCTGGACTATGCAGAAAAAACCTCAGCTCTGCTTCTAAGGGTTTAGTTGCACAAGGATTTTTAATTTCTCTGTGAGATCTAACCTTTTTATTAAAGACAAGAACTGGAGAGTGTGTTGGTTTCGCTGGTTAAGAGTCTGTGGAGCTGCAGGTGTCTGAGTCGTGAAGGAGCTGCAAAGTATTAATTTCAGCTTTTGAGTTCACTAAAACTGGACAGGTTTTAAAACCAGTTTAAGTTTTGGTTCTATAAGTCACAGCTGAAGTTTTTAAATGTAATATGGCTTGAAAGGTGCTTTTCTCTAGTTTTTAACTTGGTTTTTCAAAGTCTCCAGTTGTGCCTGTATTTGAAATACTGTTGTTTTTGTTTGTTTGTTTGTTTTTTTCTTAAATGGGAATTCTTCAGCCAAAATAGTTAAAAGAAATAAGGCAGGTGTTGAGAAGATAACTTATCTTTAGCGAGCCAGAGAAAGGCTGGAGAATGAAGGGACCGGTGGGTGAGGAGTGGTGTTACTGCTTGTGACCACGCTGGTCGAAGTGAGTTTTCAAGGCGGAGAGAAAAGAAGATACCAGAACACTTGAAGTATTTTTATTATTATTATTATTATTATTATTATTATTATTATTATTATTATTATTATTCTTTGAAAAGAAGACGTGCTCTCTTAATTAAGTTTTGGAGTAGATCCTTAGTTTCACCTAGCACTTATCCAGGAGATGTGGAAATGTTTTCTGGGCTGCCTTTTTCTCGAAAACAGAAAAAAAATAAGTCTCCGTTAATTTTTATTTTTTTTTTTCCAAACAGAATTTCAACTATTCTTGTATATTGAGGAATAACTTTAAAGCTAAAAATGAGAGAGGGAATGGAAAGATCTCCAAAGAATCCAAACATTGACTATCCAGATTAATGTATCATCGAGTTTAAAACGGTGAGACACCTTCCAGCCTGGGCGATGACAGGCTGTGGGGCCGGGGGAGCAGCTGGGGGAGCCATCGGGATATTTGGGGGGCCGGCCTTTGTTTTCTGCCCCTCTCCCAGTTGTGATTTCTCCGTAGGGAAATAAAACATTTATCATAGATCTTGACCCGTCTCTGATGCTCTTTGCCTCCCGCTGGTGTTTTAGCACTGGAGCGGATGGGGCTGTAAATCACTGGGCAATAGATGTTTTTTGCATGGGCCAGACCATCTTATTCTGGCTTTTGCATCCTTGGATTTAACAAGTGTTGCTTTTGCTTTGTGAAGCATTGGGTGTCCCATCTGTCCCCCCAGGACAAGCTGGGAGGCCATCAAGAGGGTGTAGCTGCCACATTTAGTGGGCTTGAGGACCTTTTAGGTGCCTCTTCTGCTGTGCCAGAGGCAAAACTGCCCAAGTTGTGTTTTCTTGAGTTAAATGAGGTGTGTGCTGTTCACCTGGACATTGCTTTCTGAGGGGTGTGCAGAGGGAGTTGATCCCTGATGTCACTGCACGCTTGGTAGGGACACGGCCCATGGTGGAGCTGGTCCCTCACAGGATTGAACCCATTGGGCATGTCCGTGTCTCCTCTCTGGCCACGGCGTCTCAGCAGCGTTGCGGGGCTGAGCTGAGAAAACGGCTTATGGCTTGCACAAGGATCATGTCTGGTGGCTCTTGTCCCCCCTCCCTGTGCTGGTTGTGATACCATCTGGGGAGCTCCCTGTTCAAGTTCAGTGGCACTGAGACGGTCCTTCGGTGGCACCGAGCGCTGACGTTGGCCGACAACATCTGGTGAAACTCGATGGCTTTGTCACAGCAGGTTTAAAAATACCGCAGTGTGATGGATGACCGTTCAAACTTTTTTCAGCCTTGCTAATATAAGACTTTCTTTTCTCGAATTTGCTTCTTTTTTTCCACTGAAGAAATGATCGTGTTGGTTCATGATGTACTTCGATGCTGTGGCACCAAATACCTCTTGTGGAGTAATAAATGCAAGGAGTGGGGTGCAAGGGAGAGGCCAGCGTGGACTAGACTGGCTGTAACCTCGCAGACCTTACCTCCTCAATGTTCTTAGACCAGCACAAGGTTATCTGTGCCTTTAATACTTAATTTTAATAATTTATGATTTAAAAAGAGAAAGGAGGAGCAAAAATAATCATTAGGATGGGGGTTAAACTTGAAGAAACATTTCCCTACTCTTACCTGCCCTCCTAACCCATTTACTCTGGATAATTATTTGAAATGTACTATTTTAAATCTCAGTGTTAATTATTTCCAAGTGGGTGGATATTATTGTTAAATTAATTGTTGGAAATTTGCTTTGGGTACTCACAAATGAGGTCTGCGCCAAAAACTGTCATTTCTTTTGCGCTGCTTAATTCTGAAGAGTAGCAAAACTCAGCCTGCTGGTAAAACCTTTTGGAAACATTTTGTTCTTGAGAGCTGCTGTCTCTTCTGTGAAGCACTAAATAAAAAGCTTAAAATAATTTTCCAATGGTGATAATTTTTCTGTAATCACAAAGGTTGTCCATTTGCTAAGTACAGGCACTGTAAACACAGGCAAGCTGTTCAGCTAACAAAGCTGGGCTGATGACGTTAAAATAAAAATGCCTTATTTTTTTTCCCCTACAAAGAGGTCTCCCGACAGCTTTCACCTTCCCCGTCTCCCGATGAATACGCCTTTTGTTGCCAGCTCCAGGTGACACAGGAAAATGGGTGACTTCAGCAGCAGCGGGTCTTGAAAGTGTTTGCTGTTGTTTGGCCCGTGCCGGTCCCTCTGCAGCTTCCCCAGCAAACCCTTCCCTTCTGACATCCTAATTGCTCTGAATTTGAAAGTTTCTAATTTTTGCCTCCTTTTTGTTTAGCAGCAGCTGGTGCTGCTTGGCAGCTCTGCGTTCTCTCTGGAAGGAAGGTAGTTGTCACCCATGTCACACATGTGTGCAAGAGCTTGACTCCTTCCAAAACTCCCTGAAAGGAGGGTGTAGCCAGGGGAGTTCGGTCTCTTCTCCCAAGGAACAGGTGATGGGACAAGAGGAAGCGGCCTCAAGTTGCACCAGGGGAGGTTCAGATTGGATATTAGGAAAAATTTTGACACTGAAAGGGTTATTAAGCCTTGGAATGGACTGCCCAGGGAAGGGGTTGGGGCACCATCCCTGGAGGTATTTAAAAGACGGGTTGACACAGTGCTTAGAGACATGGTTTAGTGATGGTTTTTATCAGAGTTAAGTTGATGGTTGGACTGGATGATCTTAAAGGTCCCTTCCAACCTGGACAATTCTATGATTCCAAAACCTGCTGGTTCACAGCGCCCGGTACCCGTCATACACTCGGGCTTTTCTGTATTTAAAACATCTGAAGTATGTGTTCTGGTAGGGTGCTTGGAAGAAAAAGACATCTTTTTCTGCAGAATGATTCACTGTAAAGTAAGTTTTGACATCAAACAGGTGACCTTGTACTCCCATTACTCATTTAATGGCAGCCTTTGTTTACTGCCTGTTGCCCAAACTAGAAGGACCAGTGCAGGGCAAGTAGTCGCGGGCTCGTAGAACTCTGTAATAAACTGGCTCCGCCTCAGAACTGAGGCCTCGTTTCCTAGAGCCAGCGTGGCTGTAACCAGGAAAAACCCCAATCAACCTTGGGGTTTTTTTGAAGAATCTTATTTTACGCTTCTATATACTCTGTGCCAAAATGGCTGATTTAAGTGCTTTTCATTTTGGTATATTCTAAAGTAGTTCTGGGTTAAAGAAATTGTTCCCTGAGGTCCTGTGTAAATTATTAATAACTTGTTTTCTATAGTGTTGATGTTAACTTCACCTTTTTGTGTCTCAGAAGGACTATTTCATATGTCTGAGGTACATCAATTTATTAAAATAGTTGGTATTTTAAAGAGTGTCCTGACAGCAGTTTAGTTGACAATCCTACAAGGAGTTGTCATCTCGACTCTCATTATCTCGTGATTCTCAAAGGACAGCGTAGACTCTCAGTTTTACATCCATCCAAAAAGAGTTCTTTCACTACGTGGTGCCTCTCGCTCTTTTTCCTTCAGCAGAAATACTGCAGACGTCTTGTATGAAAGTAAGACCGGTGCAGTTCATCCTGCAGTAATCCTTCTTTACACCCTGGTATTCGTATTGGGGTTTGAAATGCAGAGGAATAAATGCAAAAGCTGAAGGTGACTCCTTCAGCCATCCCAGAGACCGTCTCCTCTTCCTGGTTCACAGAATCATAGACTGGCAGGGGTTGGAAGGGACCTCTGGAGATCATCTCCTCCAACCCCCTGCCAGAGCAGGGTCACCAGAGCGGGTCCCACAGGAACGTGTCCAGGCGGGTTTGGAATGTCTCCAGAGATGGAGACTCCACCACCTCTCTGGGCAGCCTCTTCCAGGGCTCTGCCACCCTCACAGGAAAGAACTTCCTCCTCATGTTTAGATGGAACTTCCTATGTTCAAGTTTGTGCCCGTTCCCTCTTGTCCTGTCCCTGGGCACCACTGCAAAAAGACTGGCCCCATTCTCCTGACACCCACCCTTGAAGTATTTATAAGCATTGATCAGATCCCCCCTCAGTCTTCTGTTCTCCAGACTCCAGTCTTCTCCCAGGTTCCCGGGGGTATAATTAGGCATCTGAAAAGGTGGCCTAATTTCAGATAGAATATTTAATTTCTCTGACTCTGGGGCCTTCTGTCTATGTGTGTGTATATATATATATGTGTGTGTGAGAGTAAGGGAAGATTGGTGAGGAGGATTGTAAATAAAGTCAAGTGACTCGCACCTGGGGTGTCGGAAAACACATATATCACGCTAATCGTTGTTCAGTCTTGTGTGCTTGACAAGTAGAACATCTGTGCTGAGATAACACAGGCCTGTGATGGACTCGGAGGTACCTTATCAAACGTGCCTGAGATTCCTGCCCTGCTGTCAGGGAGATCAAAGCGCCATGGAAAACTTCGCCTGCTCCAATCCCTGAAACACAGGCGGGAGCAGGAGGTTGGGACTCTCTCGCTGACACATGAAAACTCTCTGGCAAGGACTGTTTGGCTCCGTGGTGCCTGCGTCCCTCTCACACGCCTCTGCCCCGCTGCTGCTTCGGGGATCCCCCGCTTCATGAGGTATCGAGGTTAAATTTACCCTTTGCATTTCATCCGTGGTTTTGTGGTTGTTCCTGTGCCCTGCCTGCGCCGGCTCACACGGTGTATGTGTGTATATCTGTGTGTGGAGATAGATATATTAAAAAAAAAAAAAAAATCCCCTTCTGCTGGTGTTTCCACTGCATTATCTGCAAATGCATCGTGGCCAAAGGTGACGGTGCTGATGAGTATCATGGAGAACACTTACACAAGTGTCTTTCATGGTGAAGGCAGCCTTTGATCAGCGTCGCTTGGGTAATCCATCAGGCCTCCTGCACACCTACAAAAGAGCTCTTTCACGACAGTATCTCAAAGCCTCCTGGCATTCTCAGCAATTAGAATTTATTTTTACATCTGGTCATTTCATTGAAAGAAAATGTGCAAATTGGTTTTAATGATGAACAGCAGAGAGTCAAACACCAGGCCTGTGCTTAGGTCATCTTCTACTTTTCTTGTATTCTGATATATTTAAAATAATTTTTCTGTGTGGACAAGATGTCTTTTGTGTAGTTTGGGTTGGGTTTTTTTGGTGTGGTACTGGTTTTTGATTTTATTTTGGCAAGTCTATAGATCCAGACTCTGTGTTCTCGCCTCTGTTTGTTTATAGGCCACCTAATCCTTATCTCTGCACAAACTCCCAGGCTTTCACCTCTTCCCCCAATGATGCTTGGGTGAAATTTTAGGTCTCCATCCTGAGCTGGAGGGTAATAGCTGACTCCTCCAGACCTCACTGCACTGGTCTTCTCTACCGCTACGGAGCTGAGGTTCTGCAAAGTGGTGAGAAATGAGGTTGTGGGCATGGAGGGCTCTCTGTTCTTTATCAGTTATTAGGGTAATTTATACCTAATTATTTTGTTAATCTGTTGACGTATACTGGCCTTGATGCTGCTGCTTGCATCTGGGTTCGTTCCTGTTTTTTTTCCTTGTTACTTACGTTTCTTCATGTTTTCTTTTTCTAACTAGACTCTGGATATAAGTCTGCCTGGTGCATGCCATCTGCTGAGATCATAGAACCATAGAATGGTTTGGGTTGGAAGGGACCTTAAAAATCATCTAGTTCCAACCCCCTGCCATGGGCAGGGACACCAGAGATGTTCTGTTTTGCCACCTTCTCCCTCCTCTCTCCTGCAGGCTGTGAGCTGTGCTGGGCATCGGAATGGGGAAGAGCAGCCACTAGTGTTGGAAATCCTCTTTGTTTTGGTTGTAAAGCACTTTGCAGTGGGTGGAGGGGGAGCTAGTTATAGAAATATATCACCTTATTCCTTTTTCCCCACATTTCTGGTTCTGAGCACAGCTCTGACTGTCCTTTGGAAGATGATGACATCATGCTGTGATTGCCCAGAGTCCCTGCTCAATCAGGAGCTAATTGGTTTGCAAAAAAAAAAAAAAAGTTTCAAACCCAAGGGGGTAAAAAAGTGTTTTATGAAACCACTGCCTTTATTTTAACCCAGTCTCTGTTATTCTGCTGGCTTGGAGGCTCGTTCTGCCAACTGCTAGACAGGTTCTTTTCCTGTTACCAAAGGAAACTGTATTCATGGAGCCTCTCTCTCAAAAAAAAAAACAACCAAACCCCCCCAAAAAAAAACCCAACAAAAAAAAGCAAGAAAAAATTAAAACTCAGCAGTCTCGTGAGACTAGTAAAAATGACTCCTATAAACACCCTTCATTTCTGGCTGTTATAAGAAATTCTTTCATCCCTGTTAGACCTGAGAGTTTGGCTTGGGTTTGGTTTTTTTTTCCTATCTTTTATCTTTCTGCTTACTGTTTTGTTCTTCTGCATATTCATGTTGAAAAGCCAGTTTTACTACTGTCCTTGTAGCAAAGAACAAAAAGTTCCTCTGGAATAGCAGCATCCAGAGACACTATGATAAAACAGGGATTGAAAACTCTTCAAAGTCAAAATGCCAGCCATTAACTTCCCCGTAGCTTCTGTTAGTTTGCCGAACGCAGTCATCATTATTGCTGGGTTCCTCTACTACTAGTCTAATTTTTCAAGGTGAGGTTCTTTTCCTGCCTGTTCTTTGGCAAGCAGGATGCTGTCATTCTGCACACGTGTGTCAATGATGTCCTTTTCCCTTCCTTTTCCCCATGAGTGGGAAGGGTGGGTGGGAGAATTTGGGATCCCACAGCAGAAAGTAGAGAGCATTAATGCTTGTGACAACTGCTCCCGTGTAACAGAATCACAGAATGATATGGGGTTGGAAGGGACCTCTGGAGATCGTCTCCTCTAACCCCCCTGCCAAAGCAGGTCCACCTAGAGCAGCTTGCACAGGAACGTGTCCAGGCGGGTTTTGAATGTCTCCAGAGATGGAGACTCCACCACCTCCCATGTCCTTTTCAAGATGAACGTTACGAAATGAGCTTTAACGGACTCTCCGGGTGCATTTCCCCTTGGACAGGATGCTTTGGCTTTTCTGTATAGTTCCGTTGGGTGGACCATCACTCACCCAAAGCTGCCCTGGGGAGCTGTGGTGGGAAGAGCCCGCAGTGTGGTCAAAGCGTATCCTCTGATCATACTCCTAGAAAGGCCCATGTGAGAGAGGCCACTGAAGGGACTTGTGTGAAAGGGGAAACGTCATATTGCAGTTCTGGGTATTTGATGTTCCTCTCTTGGTGGTTGTTCTGGGCAGTTGGGTTGGGTTCTCTTGCCTTTGGATCTTCAGCAGGACTCAGTTTGTCCTCTTGGTCCTAATACAGTGATTATTCTTTAGTGCCCTGAAGAATACTTAATTTATAGAGCTTTTCCATGAGTAATAAATGCACTTTGTTAATAGATCTTTAGTTCTTAAGGCCTGTGAGTAGTTTCCGTGTAGTCTGGCCATACACCAGAGAATGTCACTGGTGGCTTTTGATATCAAACGGCTATTCTGTGGTGCCAAAAGCTTGGCTTTTGGTGGTGTCTTTCAGTATTGGGTTTTGATGAGATCAGACCTTAAAAAGACCTTTTTAAAATTTTTCTCCAAAGAAAATTTTACGTAAATTGCTGGCAGTAAGTTATTTTTTCCTTCTCTTTCACAGAGCGGGGCTATGATCCCTACAACCCAGAGCTTCCGAGGCCCTCGCCGGAGGTGGAGGATGGCGCTCTGGCTGACATTACAGATGTGACGCCCGGTATTCTGGAGCTGGAGCTGGTCAACAAGGCCATTGAGGCAGTCAAAAACGAAGTGGAGAGAGAGCAGAAAAAGTATGAAGAGCTGCTAGAAACGACCAAGGAGTTCAGTGCTTCAGAGGCCTCCTCACTCATTTCGAACGCACCCGTGTCAGCTGCTGGGACACAAAATGATTCGTTTGCCTCCTTAGAATATAATCCAGGTAGCTACAACTTTAATAATAACTCGGACTACAACCCTACTCCTCTCGCTGCTGCTAGCCGGTCAAGCAAATACACTTTGGATAGTTCCCGATCTAAAGGTAGCTCATTGGAATATGTCCCCAAGGCTATAGTACAGAGTAAAAAATACAGTAGCACTGTCACTAACAATAAATATGTGATTGATGACTCTAAGCCTTCTACAGATTTGGAATATGACCCGCTTTCAAATTACTCAGCCAGGCTTTTGAGCAAAGCCACGACAAAGGAGCCGAAGGGGTCTAAAAGGGGCAGGGTCTCTAGTTATGAGGAATCTTATTCTCCATCACGAAAGAAGCTCTGTGAGGAACCCGATGACTATGAGGCCAGGTTCTCTTCATCTGAAGATGAGGCTGATGCGGATTATAAACCAACTTCTGTTAGTTCACAATCAAAAAATGGTTCTGAAAGTGAATCAAACGATGGGTTATCCACCAAAGAGCAGAGCACCAACCTGGATGACTTTGCTTCCCAGGATACTAAAGACACCCAATACGGCATGGAGGACCTTCCAGGTTCACAGAAAAATCTTGCCAAAAGCTTATTAGACAAGAATGCAAAAGCAGCAAAATTGTGTTCTGGTAAGAATGACCAGGAAATTGAGAATAAAAACAGAGACTCAAAAGACAAAACAAAAAGGAAGAAGTCAGATGTTAGTAAAAGCCCTGGCCTCAGTGAGGTTGGCAAGAAGGAGAAAAGTAAAAGTACAGAAAAAGAAAAAGATAAAGTGCTCAAGAAAGAAGAGAAATTAAAAACTAAGAACGACGAGAAAAACTGTAAAGATAAAAGTGTCAAAGTAAAAACTGATGGGAATTCAAAGAAACCTGAAAAACAAAAGTCAGAAAAAGTAGATGGGCTTAAGAAAGAAAAATCCAAGTCCTCCAGCAGTAGTTCAGGGAAAAGCAAGAGTGAGGGTGTCATCAAAGGCTCTGTTTCGGAGAAGCTGGGGAGCAGCAAGAAAGACTCCAAACTGAAAGCAGGTGACTTGAAAAATGGTAGGGAAAGCTCTGGTCGTAAAAACAAAGAGAAAGGGACCAAAGCTCCAGCACCAGAGCGCAAGAAAGAAAAGGTTGGTTCTACAGAAAAAGGAGACCCAAAGAAGGGTCGGAAGCAGCAGAACTTGAGTCACGTTGACCTCTTTGGCGATGAGAGTGGGGATGATGATGACAAAGGCCGGCCTTTGCCGTCCACATTGCTTGACGTGAGCTCGGACTCAGATGGCGATGACTGTGGTTCAGACTCTGAGAGCAACAATGAAGGGAGAAAGAAAGTGAAACGCTCTAAATTGTCAAAGTCATCCTCGTCTTCCTCAACATCTGATGACATTGATTATTCCATCCTCGAGAAAGACTTGGACTTTGAGTCGGATCCGATGGAAGAGTGTCTCAGGATTTTTAATGAATCTACAGATGTGAAAACTGAAGACAAGGGAAGGCTGGGGAAACAGGTAATGCTGGTTTGGGTTGCTTGGTTCTCGCACATCTTAAATGTAAAAGGATTCTGGTCTAGTTTAGTGGTGTTGCTGATTCCAAGTAGCTGAAGAGAGCTACAGAGGGAGACTCCAGATGTTGGAAGAATCTCATCCTTGTCATGACTGAGTGCTTTGAAGAGTTTGCACCTGAATTTACCTGCTGAATTGAAAGCTGCTGTGAAATGTAAGGGTTCAATTGCCTTTTGTCTGGAACACATCTATCTTTCAGGTGTCTCCATCTGGCCTAAGAGCTGTGGTGGCCTGGGTGGCTGGAGAAAAGGCTTTAGAGAGTGTGTTGTGAGTGTATCAAAGCTAATCCAAGTTTGTTAATTGGAGTGATGCCGCCTTTGGCAGCAGAGTTTAAGGAACGTAGTTGCAGGTAGAACCAGGCCAATGTGTTGGTGCCAGTAAATCAATGTAGTTGGCACTGGACACTTCAGAGACTCCCCAAATTACTGTTTTGCAGGTATTTTATGAGGATCTCTGGATACCTTGTAGGTGACGCAAATACGAAATGGAGGGTAAAATCTCTTCAAAAGGTACAAGGGGTTTCACAGAGTGATAAGGGGTTGGAAGGAACCTCTGGAGATCATCTGGTCCAACCCCCGAATAACTTTCAGAATAAGTAAGTTAAAAGACAGCATTTACATAAAAAGGCTTCTGTGAGTGACTGTGAAGTGGTCCCCAGAGGATGCAAGACCCTTGTTTTCAAAGATTAAAACAGAACGGAGCAAGTGGCTCAAACTGAAAGAGGGGAGATTGAGCTGAGATGTGGGGAAGAACTTCTTTGCTGTGAGGGTGGTGAGAGCCTGGCCCAGGTTGCCCCGAGAAGCTGTGGCTGCCCCATCCCTGGAGGGGTTCAAGGTCAGGTTGGAGGGGGCTTGGAGCAACCTGGTCTGGTGGGAGGTGTCCCTGCCCAGGGCAGGGGGTGGCACTGGGGGGGGTCTTTAAGGTCTCTTCCAACCCAAACCAGTCTGTGAGTCCATGTGTGTAAAAGGCTGGAAAGCAGCTGCTGGCCGTGATGTTCCAACAGTCTCTGAGACAGGGAAGTGGGAGCAGACAAAACTCATCCTTTATCTTCCAACGCTTTTTTGCGTAAGTTTGACTCGGCAGCAGGAGCAAACCCTGGATCCCAGGAGCCTGTGCAGGGGCAGGATTGTTTCACTTTGGCATCCATCCCAGCACGACCTGTTGGCATGATTTTGCCTGTGCGCAGGGCAGGCGTTCAGGGAGTTGGATTGGAAAGAGCTTTTTAAACAAGAAAAAGGTGACAAATTTGGCAACGTTGAGAAAACACTCCAAGCTTGTATCTAGCGTTATCCATATGGCACATCTGACCAGTGTAGAGGTATCAGGGTGGCTGAGTCAGCTGTGTCACCTGGGAGGCTTAATGGGGCAAGGTGACAAAATCCAGTGCCCTCTGTGTGCTGGGGGACAGGGGATACCAAGGGGTGAGTGTGTCTGTCCAAGGAATTAATTACTGAGTGGCTCCAGCTGTAGCTATCCCACATCCAAAAGCTAATGGAGGTACTGGGACGCCATCAGGGCTTCCAGTGTGTTCCAGTTGGGACCCCTTCGAACATCACAAGACCCCCGTGGGATTACTGATGTGCAGAAGGGACAGGGCGAGTGCAGCAGGAACCGCGCCACTGCCTGGTGGAAAGGCCATTTCTTTGTGCCATTGTTTGTTGACTTTTATTCTAAAAACAGCGTCAGAAACTGGTGCTGGTTTTTCGGCTTTTGTCGGGTGGGTGACGTGGCCGTGAACAAAGCTCTTCCCTTCGTGACCGTCTGCACATGGAGGACAAAGTGAGCCGGGATCTGCAGCGCGGGGAGAAGAGCTCAGCTTTTGAAAAGAGTAGCCGGACTGTTAAAGCTTTTTGCTGAACTCTGTGTTGCAATAATGTCCCCGATCTGTTGGGAGAGGGGTCTGTGTTGCAGATAAGTAAAGACCTTTTTTCCACTCGTGAAATGCCTTGGTAGAAGAAACTATATAAAACAATTGAGTGGAATGATTTTCTTCTGAGCTGTTAAGCATCACTTGATTTTGCTTGTTTAAAATTCAGCTGTTCTTTCTTCAGTGTTTAGTGTAATTCTCAGCCAGGAATCGGCACTTTATTTTTGACTTTGTTTCTTCAAATTGCCCGGCTTAAGTGAAAAATAGTCTAAGGGCACACAATCTATAGTGGGAAATAGTGACCCTTTTAGAGCTTTCCAAATACGGGGTGGTTCAAAATGGGCTGAATTCAGAAAGTGCTGAACCAGGGGCTGCAAACAGTTAATTCCGGCACGGGGTGGCCGTGGTCGCTGTTGACAGCACAGGCTTTACCTTCCTTCCCTGCACTGAAATTTAATTTCCCTCTATTTTGCAAAGGGAGGAACAAGAATTGCAGCGGAGTGGTCCTTCTTTGAGAGATGTGTGTTTGTAAGTGGGTGCCCGCTTCCCCACTGCCTTTCTGGCAGGTGGGATTGGTCACCGGGAATTTTTTTATTTATTTATGGAATAATTTTGTAGCTGGAGCCTGTGTGGTTTGGGCTCAGAAATGTGCTGGTCCAGAGGGAAGGTACGTGTGGGGAGTGTAGGACTTTTCCACCAGGAAGGGTCGCTTTGTTGAGAGAGTTTATTAGGGATTTAACTGAATGAACAGATTTACCGAGTTCCTGGAGAGCGAAGCGATTCGGTGCGAAGGGCTCGTAACGCCCTCATGGTTTGAACACACGCTCGGCCTCTGCTGCGAGGGATGAGGCTCATCCCCAAATCCAGCCTCCAGCCTCGGCTGCTGGATTTCTGAGAGACCGTCAGGCTCATCCCTCCTCAGAGCTTTGCCAGGGGGTGGGCTGGAAAACTGAAGTCAAGGTGGGCTGGAAAACTGAAGTCAAGGTTGGCTGGAGAGCAGCTAGAGGTTTGAGAAACAAACTTAGGAAGTGTGTTTTGTATCAACAAACAGTCGGGTCAAATTCAAAGATTTTTAAAGTGATTCCCCCGGCCCCCAGGAGCGGGTCTGAGATGTTGGCTCAGAGGCAGCTTTAGCTGCAGAGGTGCTGTTGTGTCCTCTTGGGTTTCTGGCCACACAAATGTGTCACCCCAGGATTTGTCACTGCAGTCTTTCTGCGGATGCAGCTGTGGATAAAACCGCAGAGAAACGTTTCCCTACGTGGGGAGTGGGGGCACTGGGGTTTGGCGTGGAGCAGGTTTTCAGGACCTGGCTCTGGCAGCGTGTTTTACACAGGCAGAAATGAGTCAGCTCCCAATTTCTTTGGAAAAAAAAACAACCCCAAAACAACCCAAAACCAAACCTCCTGGATTTTCAGGATGCCATGGGAGGTGAGGTGTGCGAGGGGCTGGCAGGAGAAGGGTGTTCAGGTGGTGGGTAAGGGCTGCCCTGACTCAGCCAACGCTGCCGAGGGCACAGCTCGTGGAGCGACTCCCTGGGGGGGGGAACCGTGATGCTGCCGTTTGTTGGCTTTGTTGGTGGTTCTTGGGTTCAAAATAAGGTTTGTTTCTGTAATTTGGCTGCTGACCACACATTGGTCTCACCTGCAGCACCTCACCTCTCTGTTAACCCGAAAAGAGACTTTTCAGACCTTCTCATTGAGAGGGATTTCAAGTCTATTCAATTTTGGAAGCTTGTTCTTTTGTTTTCCAGCCTTCCAAAGAGGAAGGAAACGAAGAAAAGACAGAAGATAATTTAACTACTTTGTTTCCTGGCCAGAAAAGAAGGATCTCTCATCTTGTCAAACAAGGAAATGTAAGTGCAGCTTTTAGAAGCAAAAGTTTAGTTTCTTTCAAGTGAGGATTTTCTGTCCTTTTATGACACTGGAAAATGATGCAGTCCCAGGCTCAGGCAGTGGCGTTGGAGTTGTTTGCGCTGGAATCCCTCTATGTCAGAGTTCTTTCCTTCCCTTTCTGTCTGTCTGAAGAACGTGATGAGGCATCTGGTAGACATGGCAGCAAAACTCTAATAAGCTCTGATAAACCCAAGGGTAAGTGGTGGGAGAATAAATGGATTCTGCAGCTTGTAACTCATTGGGATAGATTGAGGTGTTCGTTTTTCTGCAGTATGGCCTCATTCAATCACTTAGATAAAAATTAGCTGGATACAAGGTCAGTCTGTGTCTGATGGTACTTTTCTTTGTCTTGCGGACCTAAGAGATGGCTGTGGGAATTTTGTCAGATGTTTAAAGCCATTACCTTGTATCTGTTCTCAATCAGCCGATGTATCAACACTACCTTGTCTGATACTCTTCTTCTGCAGTTGTGAAAATGCTTTAAATACAGAGGAGAAGAATGAAAAAAAAAAAAAAAAAGGCAAGGAAGACATTCGGATCTTTTTATTTCTTTCTCACTGGGATTTTAATTCATGTTTTCTCTGAGGGTTTAATGTGTTTCCCTCCAGGTGCTGAGCACAGATTAGTCAGTTTTATGTTCCACCAGGATAAGAGGGGAGACTTACGCGCTGATTTGAGCTGGGTAGTCCAAATTAATTGTTCTTCCTTTCCTCTCTGCCTAGAAAAGGTTTCTTTGCTTTTAATAACTTGAAGCCCTGAGGTCAATACAATGCATTTTATTTAACTACATATCTTCAGCCAGTTCATGTGTTTTGATAAGGGCTCTTTCTTCCAAAGTGAAGAGATAAGAGACTGAAGCAAATGGGTCGGAAATTCATTAGCTCAAATATTTATTGTAAATAGGTGCCTTTTAGACATGTGCAAATCTCTAAATGCATTTTCTTAATGTGACAGCCAATCCCAAAATGCTTTCCAAAGATGTGAGCCCTGGCACGGCCACTGCCTGGGCAAACAGAGCCGATCTGGTGTGCTTGGTGGTGGGACGTGCCTTTCCTGGGGTATTGCAGCTCCACACTGCCAGGTCTGCTCAGGAGGGGCCATAGGACCTGAACCGCTGCTTTTACATGCAGAATTGAGGCTTGTGCTTTGCTGTGTCCCTCCGAGTCGAATATTTGCTCAGTCTTGATTTATAGCTCAGGGACTGGGCACGCAGAAGGGATGGAGCTGAATTCTAGTTTAGTTGCCAGGGGAAATGGTGGGCCAAAGGAATTGAAGGTGAGGCAGAAAATGAGTGTCCCGTCCTGCTCGGAAGTCTGTAATTAAAATTTAATGGGTGACTGTGCTCAGGTTGGTATCCAGAAGCTGATGTCACCATCAGAGACCAGGAATGCAGGAGGTGGCAGCTTGTCCCCAATTTGCGGTCTCAGAAACGCCACGTTACACCTGGGCTGAGCGCACCCTTCTCTGAGAGATTTCAGCAGGGAAGGACTATTTCTCAGAGTTCAAAGGTTATTAAGTAGTGCGGAGAAGTTTGTTCTGCTGCTTCTCTTGTACTTCTGCTGCTAGAAAACTTCTGTCTTTGCTGACATAATTCCTGGCACCTTTCCCGCAGCCTAAATTTGGACATCAAAGAAAATGCCTGTGTAACTTGTTTGTGCCGGTAACGGCTGAGGCAGTGAAATGCCTCCAGAAGGAGGCAGAGCCTGTTTAAAATTCGGAGTTTATGTAATGCTCTAATCCCATAAATACATATATGTGAGACTTTTAAGTAGTTACAGGGACTAGAGACCTGACGCAAGGCTGCTGGGAGGTGGGGAGCTGCTGTAATGCCGGGGGAGATGGTGCTGGTTCTTCAGCCTGGGAGAGAGAGGGAGGGAGAGAGCTGTAAAACTCAGTGTTGTGTAGCAAAGGGGGATGGAGAATATTTGGTCACTTTTCCGTTGCAATATGAACTGAAGAAGCAGACAGCATGGGGCTAGAGTAGTTTTCTAGCGCGACACTGTAGAGCTGGGAGTATTGGTGGGGTCCAGAAGTGGGTTAGACACAGCGATGGGGAACATCGTGCCATTAAACAGGCAGCTCAAATACCACCTACCAATTTAGGAACTTGCTGGAGGGCAGATCATTAATGTCATGTTTTTCAGTGGGTGACTCTACATATTTTGTTGGGGAAGACAGTTGGGATCTTCTCTCAAAAACCTGTATTTGCTGACAGAGAGGGGGTGAGGAAAAGAGACCTTTCTTGGGTGAAGGAAGCCGGAGGGAGGGGATTGAGCAGGCGAGGTCCTGGCCCTAAAACCTTTTTGTCCGTGCAGGTGGAGGTCCCGAGCAAGCCCGTAATCCGGCCGTACCGTCCCCCCACCGCTCAGGAGGTCTGTTACCAGAGGATCCAGCTGGCTCAGCAGCAGGCAGCACAGCTGGTTCAAAAGGCCTCTCTTTCTTTGCCAGGAGAAAAGAGGAGGATTGCTCATGTGCCAAACGCAGCCCTTTCCGCAGCAGCCAAACAAAGTAAGCCAGCGGTGTTACTTGCGATCCCTGTCCTATCCTCCCCCCTGTTAAAAGACACTGCCTTCTGTTTGAACTTCTCCCAAGCAGATGTGGAACTATCAGGAGATGCGTAGCCTTGGCCATGACTTGAATCTTTGCTGACAGTGACCAGTGGAATGTCTTTACCCTGAGAAATTCCATCTTGTTCGGAAAAGCAACGGACCCGATGTACAGCCCCATTCCCCCATCATCTCACCCAGCCGCACTCACTTCAGCCCGTTCTTTTTCTCTTTCTTCCGTGGAGCGTGTGTGCTCCTCGTTCTCTCTTCCATTCAAGCCTTCAGAGGTGGCACAAACAGGAGGAGAAGTACTAATTAACGCTCCCCAGTGTCCCTTTGTAGTTGGGAGGACTCGGAGCTGACGCGTGGGGCAGTCAGTGCGTTGTTGCTGACAGGGTTCCCTCTTTTAGCTCTGCTGACTCAGTTACCCCAAAACAAATAGAGATGAGGCACGTTTCCTGGCAGAAGCTTCCTTCATCCTTGCCTGGAAGGTGGTAAAATTACCCAATTTGTATCCCTTTGGAGGCTGCCATTCGAAAAAATCACAGCTTGCAGCACGGGCCTTTTGTACTGTAAGGTCCTTCTGGCAACTTGAAGCCCAGTGGTAGGATTTCTGCCTAAAAACGTTTCCTGTTTCTGGCAGGCCTGGTGAGTAGTAAGGCGACGGCTGCTGGCAGGAGTGTCACACCTTCCAATGACTCCGAAGCCCCCTCCCTTTCTCTGAAGGCTTGCACCTTAGCTGGGATGGCTTCGAAGACCACCAGCACCATCGTGCCGAAAAGGGTAGCGCATGTTCCCTCCTTGCAGGTAAGAGAAACTGGAAATCTTCCTCGTCGTTCCCCATCGAGGGCGGGATGTTTAACCCTGCCCCAAACACGGTGCTCTCCGAAGAGCGATGTTTTGATTAGGTTGATTAAATGGGTTTGTTTCTTCCTGTGGTTTTCCTCGATAGCTCTGTATAAAAAATTAAACACTTGAGGGGTAGGAGCTTAAAAAGATAGAAATACTTAAGTGCTGCTCTGATCTCTTTGAATATTGATCCCTCATCTTCAGTTTGAGTCTCTGTTGTGTTCTCTGCCTTGGTGTGTAGCTCTTTGTGTCAGGGACTCGGAGCCCCTGGTGTTCAGAAGCCGTGGCTGGATTAAGGCCTGCCTGGGCTTTGAGGGCCATGCTGAGGAAGGTGCTTATGAACAATGTCCCACAGTGACCTTTATAGTTAAAATGTGATCATTTAAACTTTATGCTGCTGTTAATATTTGAGGAAAAAACAAATATTTTTTTCCTTCTATTTTAAATTTTTTTTTCTGGGACACCTGCCCAGCCTTTGGATACTTTTTTCTGTGAGTTCCTCAGCAGAGAAGTCCCTCCTTTCCCCGTGAGCACGGGGGAGCATGCTATTTGTTAAGAAAATTCAGAATAGAGTTCCTCATGTAGCGGCGTGTGGATGGCAAGGAATGTGGTTAGTGCCAGGACTTGATTAAAGATATCTTTATTGATGATATCTTGTGTCAACGTATGTCATAACTGTACATAACATATGTACTCTGATTATTTTTGAAGGAGTGAAAAGTCATTTTCTTCCTTCCCCACCCAAAAAGCCACCACAGTAACATATAACTTGAAGCTGGTTAAAAATAAAAGAAGCATGAAAATGATAAAATATTTACCAGTGTTAACTGAGGTGCTTAAGGGTATCGTATTAGAGGCTGAGAAAAAATATATATGTAATGAAAAGGACCAAATCCCCTTGAACAGGGCATCAAAATGGGAGTCTCACGAGGAAAATGAGTGCTCTTCCCAGTGAGACAGGACCGGTTGCTCCCCTTTGAATGTGCCGTATCTCCCGTAGAGCTCTTTTTTTTACAGAATGCGGCAGGTGGTTTGGTTTATGGATGTTTCTTGGATGGGATGGAGAAAGACTGACAAAACAATTGGCTGCTTTAAAGTTGAGCGTACAGTTTCTTCCCCAAAAAAGAGGCAAATTGTGTTGATTTGGCAGATAAACTGGTGTTAAACGGAAAACTGCAGTGGTAGGTCATAACTCAGTCTAACATGCAGTTTTTATGCATGAAGATGATGTCATTCAATTTAAGGGGGAAATCCTTTCACAAGAGCATCATGATTGGCATTGAAAAATAAGAAGAAAAACCCCAATGCGGTAAAGTCACAGGAATCCCATGTAATGAATGTGGGAATCATCCCATGAACGGGACGATTTAGTTGGTGACCAGCCTGACAGGAGTGGGCCACCCACTCTCCCTTCACAGCCAGAGTGCTGAGAAAACCCATATCTGGTGTGCACACAACCGGTGTCGTGTGTTCACGTCTCCAATTCCACGCGTGGCTCTTGGTACCATCCTAATCTCGAATCCCTTAATGTTGATGTCACCGTTTTTGTGGTCCGGAATGTTTGTGTGTGGGAATGTGGGGTTGTGACTAATGCCCCTGGGAGGCCTCGGTTGCGTAATGAAACACGGTTGTTTTTAGAAGCTGTTCAAATACTGAAGATGGCACAAAAGCTTCAAGTGGCGTTTTTAGTACCAAAAATGATGGATGTTATATTTAGCTTTGGGCGGGTTTTCAGAAAGGAAGTCACGCCACTATTAATAACAGCAGGAAATGCGAGAGTCTCAAAGCAACGTACTTCTGGAACCCTGAATAGCCTCTTTCTCTCTCTCTGTGTCTCATCCCTAGAGCACCAGCTTACAGAGGCCTGTTATTCCCACAGAATTTGGTGCTAAAGTCCCAACAAACATTCGTCAAAGATATCTCAACCTCTTCATTGATGAGTGCCTGAAATTCTGTTCCTCCTCCCAGGAAGCGTTTGACAAGGTCTGTACCGGTGTTTGTTTCTTATGAATAGAGTCTGCAGCAGAGGATAACGTGGCTGAGACCTCCTAAAATTGCAGGAAACCCAGAAAACTCTCTTATCTACATACGATTCTGGCTGGATAACAGGTATAATTCCAGTGGGGGTTTCCAGTAGGAAATCCCATCTTTTCCTACGTTTGTGAACCTTGCACCGTCTTTTCCATAACTCCAGAAGAGGGATTTAGGGGAGTGTGCGTTATGGTGAAGCTAGCAAAAGGCCCTTTTGTCCCAGGTAGAGCAGCAAACACCTCCTGGAATCTAAGTGCTGAGCACAGGTAAGTGTTTTGAGAGAGATATAACTGGTAAAACTTGCTGCTTGCAAACTGCGACGCATTTAAGGAGCTTCATAGGAAATAGTGAAGTAGGATTTCCAAATGCAGAGTTGAGAAAGTAATGTGTTTTGTTGGAAAACTCAGGCCATTAATGTTAGTTGGGTAAATACAGGACGTTTTGTGGTGTGTTTTGTAACCAAAACAGACGCCACGAGGATTTGTTTTGTGGAATTTCACCTTCACAGCTCCCAAAGGGGAATGTTCCTGTTGCACCCAAGGAGTGACCGTTTGCCAAACTTCTTTTTCTTGCCGGTTAAGATCTTGCGCTGCCGCCGAAGTGAGGAAAACAGCCTTGTACAGGCAGTTCCAGAACTGCTTTGTTAATCTGTCAGGGAAGGTTTCACATGAAAATGCTTCTTCCAGCACTTGGTTTAAAATGCAGTTATTATTTTTTTCTCTTGCTCTCCTAAGCAGGCCCCAGAACCAGTATAAATTTATGCCACGTTCCACTTTATTAATCAATTCCTTGACAGGCAATTTTTTTTTTTTTTGCTATCACGCTTGGATTCTATACTTTAAGAGCCAAACATTTCTTTTCTCCCAAAGCGGTAGTGGAGAAAAGAGTATGTAGTAATGAATTGCCTTGTTTGCAGGCTCTGTCGGAAGAGAAGGTGGCTTATGAACGTAGCACCAGTCGCAACATCTACCTGAACGTGGCAGTGAACACCTTAAAGAAGCTCCGAAGCCTCGTGCCCAATTCCCCGTCCAGTACGAACAGTACGTACCACGTTTGTGGTTTAATAATTGGAACCCTGCTTGGATTAGAAGCCATGGAGAGGAACTTGTTGAAAAGCCCAGACCCATTTCTCAGAAGCATTATGCTGAAAGGCAAACAACTCCAGTTAGCTTTTTATAGTCTGGCAAGCTTTAATGGGCCTTCAAGAGGCAAGTCTTGCAATGCTTTGTTGGCTGGCTGAACCTAAATGGAGATAATGCCACATGGATTTTATTTTTTTTTTTTTTAAGCACAAGTTCTTTAAAATGAAAAGCCCCGCTAATGGAGTAACTTTCACATGATGCCTTCAAAGTGATAGACTCGTCCATCACCGCAGAAATCTGTTACACACATTAAGCTTCAAGAGAGAAACGAAGAGGGTTAAGACATTTCATTATTGGCTCTCGAGAGGGTACATTAAACAATCAATTTGTGCTGTTCCTGTGAATTTTTTTTTTTCCTGGTCTCTTCCCTTTTCTCTTCTCTGTCTTCATTACCTTCATGGCCATTAGTCAGAGCGGCTGAACTTGGGAGGCTGGCCTTTAGGAGAGGGCTGCCAGTTAATGATTAGTAAAAAGCACCTTTCTGCCATTATCTGATGTGCTGAGCGTGTTCTAGAGCTCTGAAGCTTCTTTCTGCAGGAAGCGGAAAGATTCCGTGGGGGAGCCCGGGCTGCAGGGAGCTGAACAGCAAAGCTGCTCGCTGCGGGTGGGTGATCCCGCCACACAGCACTCGACTGGGTTGAGTTGCTTCTGTGCTTGGTCCTTTTGTGCTTTTGGTGAGGAGGAGGGTTTGCAGTGCAGGGTAAGCAGGTAGAGCCCCCAGAGTTGCCAGGGGAACTGTAAAAATGTCCTTGCTGCCCTTAAAAAAATAATTGCTGTGGGCTGAAAGTGCAAACAGAAAGCTCCCCGTAGTGCTGGAATGAAAATGCTGGGCCACCACCTCACACACGTCCGTTCTGGAGCAGAGCAAGAATTCCGGAGGATAAAAGCAGTTCTCCTTTTGCCGATGTGTGGTGGCCCATACTCTAGGACTGGAGTCACTTGCTCTGTCTCAGCTGGGTACCTGAAGTCTGTCTCATTTTGCTTCTTCCCTCTTCTCGCTGCAGAGACAAGTAACAAGAAAGTGGTGTCCCACGAAGCGGTGCTGGGAGGGAAGCTTGCTGCTAAGACCAGCTTTACTCTAAACCGGTCAGGGAGCTTGAGAGCAGAGGATTTAACAGGTAAGACCCTGCTGCTGCGAGGCCGTAACCCGTAAATTAACACTGTGACTGGGGAGAGCAGGATCTTGCTGAGGCATGAAGTGCTGGGATTTATCCCCGGGCCGGTGTTATGAGTTATTACCTGACTGCAGAAGAGTGCGGCGGTCGCTGGGTGAACGATCAGCACCTTCCCCGCTTCGGGCTGTGAGTTCACTGGCAGGATCCGTGTCCCTTTGATGTAGCATCAGCAACAGTTCAGAGCTGCCTCTTGTGTTTTGGGTATTACTGACTTTTGGGCTTTTATTTCTGTCTGGATTTTACTTGGAACTTTCTTGCCCTGAAGCAGTACTTTACAATGTGCCCGCCAGATTAAAAAGGCAAACTTTACAAATATCTCCCATCTGCTCTGCAGGGCTCTTTTTCACCTTTACAAGTGTCATAAGAAGGTCGTATCGTAGCCAAAGGATTGTGCCACGAGCGTTATCAGTGTTGGCTCAAATCGGTTATGGGTATTTTTGGTTGCCAAGAGATGTAGGCAAATTGTTGAGGAGATCAGAGAAGAGACAGGGAAGCCACGGAGCAGAAGGAATTGACATGGAGAAAGCTTAAAAGGGCTTGTACAGCTCAGCGAAGCAACATCAAAGGGTCTGCGGCAGTATTGGAAGGGTTTAACGTAGCAGCGAAAGAAGAAATATTGAGCAGGGTGCAAGAAGTTATAATTATTCTGTGAAATGAAACCAACAGCCTGAAATCAACAGCAGGAAGAAAGCTTCTGATAATGAATTTTGTAGCTGTGGGTGGCCTTTGAGGGGGATTCTTTGGGCTGCGTTACAAATTATCAGTTAAAGCGTTTGAAACATTAAAATGGGAGAAGTCTCACATTGGTAACAGAAAGGCCTGAAGATGGACTCTTTGGAGGAGTTCTGTTTCAGCTGTGTTTTCCAAACCTAATGCTGGTTATTGAAGAGGTTAAAAATCAGCTTGTGCACCAATGATGAGGTTTTAAAAAATTACTGTCAGTGTGCCCCGAAACCCATTTCCATGTCAGTCCTGAGGAAAGGCAGTGGGAGCAAGTTCAAACTAGCAGGAGTCCCTGCCAGGAGGTCTGATAAAGCAAAAAACAGTGAGAGAAACAGCCCCTACTTAAGCAATTTGGCTTCAGCATTGTCTTTGTGTGCAGGACCCGCCTTGTACCGGCGACTGAAGGAGTATCTCATGACCGAGGAGCAGCTGAAGGAAAACGGTTACCCAATGCCTCACCCGGAGAAGCCTGGTCGCGCCGTCCTCTACACTGTGGAGGAGAAGAAAACAACTGACTGTAAGCTCTGCTGGCTCTTTCCTTCTGTAAGGTTTGCTAGATACGTTACAGCTGGAGACACCTGTCCTGCTGGCAAAGGCTCTTTTTGCATAAAAGTGTTCTTGGTCTCAGCATGGAGCCAACAACAGGCTCCTGTTGTGATGGGTCTTCGTGGTGGTGACCTCTGTCTCTGCCGACCAGCCATCGCGGAGGAGAGGAGCGTGGCTAGAGAAGGCGCTGCCTTTCTAGAGGACGAGTTTCTTCAGCTCGTGTGTCACCAGAACATTATTTTTGACACAAGGTTTATAGTTGGTGGCTTGTGGGGCTGTGAGGCTGAGTGAGGTTTCTAATTGCTGCCAAAAATATGAATTAGAATGACAGAAGGGTCAGGTTCCCTCCCTGGACAGGCTGCCTTCAGCCACCCCCTGGGAGGGTGCATCTTTTGTGGGTGCAGGTTTTGATTCCAGCTTCGTGGCAGTCACCCGGAGGCTGCCTGTGGCTGTTGCAAGGGAATTGCTTGGTGAGAGGCTCCTGTTTAGCGTCTAATATCGCTCCCCTCTCCCAGGGGAGGGATTTTTTGCATCTCTCTGTGTATGAACTGCTGTTATGGTGGGATATGGACTGACATACAGACATTAGGGCTATGAAGATGATGAGGGGACTAGGACATCTCTCTGCTTGGGAAAGGCTGAGGGACTTGGGTCTTTTTAGTCTGGAGAAGACCGAGGGAGCATCTGATCAATGCCTATAAATACTTAAAGGCTGGATGTCAGGAGGATGGGTCTTTTTTCAGTGGTGCCCAGTGACAGGACAAGAGGAAAATGGGCACAAATGTGAGCATGGGAAGTTCCATCTAAACATGAGGAGGAACTTTTTTCCTGTGAGGGTGGCAGAGCCCTGGAAGAGGCTGCCCAGAGAGGTGGTGGAGTCTCCATCTCTGGAGACATTCAAAATCCACCTGGACACGTTCCTGTGGGACCTCTGCTCTGGGTTGGACTGTGTGGTCCCTTCCAACCCCTATCCATTCTGTGATTCTGTGACATCGGGCCAGGCTGGTGTTGTGGTGGGTCCTGCCTTGCCAGCTCGGATTGCAGAGTTTTCTGCTTGAGAGCTCGGGGCCAAGCGTTTCCCAAAAGCCCTTTTTGCAGCCGGACAAAGTGATCCCCCAGGTTTCCTCAGGACAGGGTGGGCTCCTCTTCTGTCTGAATTTTCTGAGCTCCCGTAGCAGGATTTGTGCTTCTCAGACGCTGGTGGGAGCAGGCTGGGATGGAGCAGGGATGAAACACATACTCGGGGTGTACTGTGAGGTGCTCCTCTGAGCATCTCTGTGGAGAGACCTTGCTGAAGTGTGTTAAGTGCTCATCCATGTTAACACCTTGTGTCTACATTCGTCCTGCGGTTGCTGAAGCAACCTGTACCAAAGCTCCCTTGCATTAACACTGTCAAGTACTGTATTTGTTAGAGCTCTTCCCTCCAGCGAACCGGCCAGCTCCTTTGTACCATTCTGAGATCACATTCCTGGTTCTGTTTCTGTAGTTTCCTGTAGATTTTGCAGGATCTTTGAATTTGTTCTTATTTAACTAAAGTTATTGCTAGTCCATCGAAGCTGCAACCATGGGTAGGGGACAAAAATGGTCTAGATCGGTGTTACGCGGAGCTGGGAATATGTTAGCAGCTTAAATGCTCATACTAGAACTCGGGGAATTGCATGGGCATCAGAAGTATGACAGTCAACCCCTTTATGTGGCTTTTTCCACCTCTCTTCTCTGAATTGTGAGCGGTTCAGGCACGGGTAGCAGGAGGGGGACACTTGTACCTGCCCCTTGGTGGGCCAGGCTGTGCTGCTCTAAGCGTTCCTGTCTTTAGATGCTGGAGAATCCTTACAAGAAAGCTGTGCCCAGGAAGAACTCGAATGTCATTTAGAAGTGACAAGGCACAGAGCCCCTGGAAACCAGGCTTCATTAGCTCTGATGTCCAACGAATGACTTATTTATCCTGTTTCTTAAAATAACTGTGTTAGAGTACAACGTAATTTGCTGTGGATGGAGAAACAGCGCGGCAAATGTTGATGTGAACTGCGTTGGAGCCAGTGTTGCGCACTCAAAACACCGGGGAGTCTTATGTTTGCCTCTGAGAAGTGTTTGGGGGGCAAATGCTCCAGGATTGCGTTTTCAGAGGGATTGCTGTGTCTTTATGGGAGCCTAAAACAACATTTGGAATCCTTTTTAACCGGAAGAGTTGTTTCACCGGTGTTTGGGCCTTGAGTGATTCTGATTTCCGTGTGCTTTGGTTAAGTTTAAAGGTGAGGGATTTCTAGTGACCTGACTCTTGCTTCTCTCCTCTCTCAAAGCCTCCTGCAGGATTTGCTGTCGCTGTGGCACCGAGTACATGGTCTCCGCCTCCGGAAACTGCATTCGCAAGGAGGAGTGTGTCCATCACTGGGGAAGGCTGCGCAAGCAGAGAGGTACATCTCTTCAAAGAGGGCTTAGTCACATATTAGCTCCAAATACAGAATCTACCTCGGGTTTGAGTTGCTGTGGAACGTTTTGGGGCTTTCGGGACTTGTCACAGGTTGTGACAGTTCCTAGTTTTGTCACTGGGTGGCCCCACTGCTGCTGAAATAGTCTTGCAAAGAGCTGGTGGTGAGTAGTGGTACAATCCCCAAAATGTGACTCTGGGGCTGGAGCAGAGGTTGTTTGTCTTTGTTTTAAAAAAAAAAAAAAAAAAAAATAGAAAAAAAGAAAACCAAAACCTTCCTGTGCCTTTTGCAAAAATCAGTCTTTTTAGGAATCTCCCTTGGGAGCACTGGATGTCTCTCGCTGCCCGGGAGAGTTTACTGGTCATGGTTGAATTCATTTGTAGCAAGACACTAACCTAGTTTGAGCTCTGCTGGGGTTTTCCATCAGAGCATCCTGGTGGCTTCTGGAGTTTGTCTGGCTGAGACTTAAACTCTTTAGATTGCTGCGTGCAAATCTATACTTATTTTTCCCCTTTGTTTGACACTTTATTGCTGCTGTGCTCATCTGGGGTATCTCTGTGTGCGAGAGCTAAAGTTTAGGTCTCTTGTTAACAGGACTCTTCTCTTTGACTCTTATCTCTTGTTCTTTCAGTGCCAGGTGGATGGGAAACTCATTACAGCTGCTGCTCAGGAGCTGTGGGTTCACCAGGCTGCCAGGTTGCTAAAGTAAGATGTTGAGCAACACTTTTTTTACTCTCAATGACATTTGTCCTTTGCTTACAGTGGTGATGGCCGTGTAATCCTTGCTTGAGCTTTTAGAAGAATGGTGGCTTCCCTAAAGGGGGGAAAACAAGTACTTCTTAAATATCTTTTGCTGTGCAAAGGTAGAAAAATTCAATGTTTGGCAGGAGGGAGGAGACTCAGCTGCCTGGAGTGAGGTGGTTTCATTTGTTCTCAGCAAATGCCAGTGGATTAAGCTGCCCAGTGAAAGCTCAGATCCAGACTTCTTTAGGGAAACGTCGAGGAAGTGAGAAATAAGGAATTTCCTTTCAAGCAGCATTCTCAGGGCCTTGACAACAGTGTGCCAAAACCTTTTCCCCATTTTTTCCTTTCCCAGGTGCCTGTGCTAAGGTAACTTTCTGCTGTAGGCCAAATCTTTTCTTAGTTTTCTATTTACCGCTGATCTTTGTCATATTAAGGGGGAGGGATCTTCCCCAGTAGCCTGTTGCAATTCATAACTATTACTTATCTTACGGAGGGGATGTGAGGGAAAGGATCCCAGCACTAGAAAGCAGAATGAAAAACCTGCTCAGGAATGGAGTTTTGGCCCTTTGGTAGAGCAGAGCACAGTTTGGGATACCTTTGCACAGGTGTTTGTTTGGGTTTTGGTTTGTTTTTTTTAAGGCAAGAGGAGAGTTGGCTTCCCAGCCTGGCATTACTGGTCCTCAAACCATTGACTGGAGGGAACAATCCATCTTTTGCCTCTCCTTTGAGTCCCTGGGGATTCTCCTCATCACTTGTTTCAGTGCTATTTTTATATTTGGCTGCCCTGAAGGGGAGAGGAGTGTGATGCTGAGCTGAGAGAGGGGATCTAAAATGGTCATGTCCAGTGGAAGGGGCTCCCAGAGCTTCTCTAAGGCATCTTTAGTCCCACTTTTTGAAAGTCCCCAGGCGATACAGGGCCAGCGAGGCTGGCTGTAGGTTCTGCAGAGGTGTGTGCCCTTCTTGTTCTGGCCAAAAGCCAGAGAGAGGAAGTGAATTCTGGGGCAAAATTCAAGGCATGTCAAAATAGGAAGAATTGTCTGGGCACCCTGAAGGCTGCCCTGCAGAGCCTCGGGCACCGATGGGATCAGGCTGATAGTTCTGTTTCTTTTTCATGTGAAATGAGGATCTCTTTTTAATCAGTGCTCCAAAAAACATCCAGCAGGGAAGTTGGGAGAAATTGATGGGGCTATAAAAACATGACTTCTCTGCGTGTTTTTGCCTGGCTGTTGTAGACCATAAAACCTCACAGCCTTTTTAAAAACATACAATCTCTCTAATGGCCTCTTACTCAGTGAAGCATGTGCCACCAGTGCTCCAGGGCTCAGGCATCCTGTCGCATCTGCCTCCTGGTTGTTGTGCTGCTACAGATCACTGTGGTCTGGCTTCCTTGGTTTTCTCATCCAAACGTGTGAGTTTCACAGCATCCTGTGTTAGATTGAAGGTTGGAGTCCACAGCCTGCTCCGAAGCAAGATACTGGGGTGTTTGGGCTACTGGGGAGCACAGTATCTCTCAGCTTTGGAGGAGGGCATTGAAAACAGCAAATATTTGTAATAAGAAACTGTTTTAAGTAACTAGATTAGAAAATCATGTCTGTGTCTTCCTTCCAAAGGCATCTGAGATGTGCCTGCCTGGATCTTGCTGCAGTTGGGCTGTGTGGCAGGAGATGGCAGGATGGAGCTGTGCTGGTACCTTCCGCTCCCCTGGAGCGAGGGAGGCTGGAGCTGCTGTTCTTTGTGATAACCGAGTCTGCTGCTTTCACTGCTCTGAAAAACAGAAGCAACTTTTCTGCCCTCCTCTCAGCAAGGGAGAACTGGGGAGTTGCAGAACATCAACAAGTGTAGAAAAACACTCAATTTATTTTTTTTCTTTCCTTTGCTGCCCAGTTGTGTTGTATTACAGAGGGAGGGAAGGGATCAAGGTGCAAGGGAGAAAAACGTTTACTATCTCTTGGCCTGGTAATCTGCTCTACCCATTTCTTTAGCAAAAGAGATGCAGAATGGACAAGTGTGGGCTCTTGCTCCTGGGAAGCAACAAACCACGCAGCCTTTGAGCGGTGCTGGCTCAGGGAGAGATTGAACAGGGATACAGGGATATATGTATCATATATATATATGATACAGGGAGAGATTGAACTCAGTGTGGGCCCAGCTGCCTTGTTCACTTCAAATGGGGCGGTTCTGTGTCCTCTGGCTACACCTGCAGCAATAACCTGGGCAGGAAAATAGGCAAATCCTTGCTTTGGTTATCCCCCTGCCTGCGGATTTCAGCTTTACAAGTGCCTCAGTTGCTCATCTCTCCAGCCTTTCTATCCCAAGACAAACAAGTCCAGTCTGATTCCTTGTAAGGGTGAGCTCTGTGAGAAGCAGGACGGAGGAGGCTGTACACAGGTTGCTGTGGTTGTGCACAAATACAGTGAGATTTAGGGATAGACCAAACTTAAAACAAAACAGAAGAAACTCCCACTGGGGAATAAGGGTGAGAGGGCGTCACCTCTGGGTGTGGGGCAGCGGTTTCATTCCATCTAAAACCATGTCAGTGGGCAAAAAGGCAGGCACAATCTCTGCCTTGCCCTCGGTTACACCTTCCTGCTTCCCCAGTGGTGCTGGTAACCGGATCAGCACAATCACCCAGTTTAAACTCCCCCTGCAAAGAAGGGTTTCAGGCTGTTCGGGCAGGGTGGGATCCATCGCTGTGGAGGAGAGGAGAGGGGCAGTGCCTGTGGCAACAACGGCTTAGTCTCGTGTTGGCTTAAGCCACTCGTGGAATGAATCCCCGAGTTTTCCTGCTGGCTCAGGGAGCTCTTCTCTGCAGGATCTTGTTGACCCTTGAGCTGGGGATAATGAAGAGCAGTTGGAAATACTCTCTGTTTATTGCCTCAAGTGCTGATAGGCAGCAGCTCCTGTTTGTCTGTGAACCGTCTGGGTTTGGAACAGGGTGGCTTTTATTTGTATGCACACACTGACATCGGCTGGTACTTCATTACACCAGTTTCTGCTGCCCTCTGTGGGCTGTGATACCCCTGATGCCGATGCTCAAACTGGGATGTCTGGGGTGAGAATCCTGCACCTGGGTGTTCTCGGCCACAAGCTAACCCAGGAACCAGCAGCTGGAGTTATAAGACCTCAATGTGACCCTTTCTGATTAATTCTGCTTCAAATTGAAAGTTAAAAGCCAGTGGGCTTTTGTCCCCAAGTGTGGGATGTGTTGCTCCCATGTGAGCTGTCAATATGATGCCACTAGCCCTGATGTGTCTTTGGAACCAGGGTTGTACCTGGCTATGTTTGCCATTGTCGTGACCTTCTCAGACTGGTAGGCAAAACATAGTCCTCATTAAACTTTAGGAATTATTAAAAAAAATTCTTTTTGTTTAAGTGGAAGGTTCTGATCAAGTGGACTTTTTGGATTCTTGTTCCTAGCATCAACAAACAAATTTCCCCCCGTTTTTTTTTTTTTTTTTCCTCCTTTAAGCAACATGTCCATGATGGGCGAAAGGAGAGCCTTGATGGCTTCGTGAAGACTTTTGAGAAGTTGCCTACGACTGATGGGTACCCTGGAATCTACGCGTTAGACTGTGAAATGGTGGGTGCTTAATGACAGGGGCAACGCAGAAGCAAAACAAAGCTTTTTGGGAGAGGCTGAAGGTGTGATACAAGTGGCTGAAGGAAAGCTCTGGTTTTCTGCCACCTTCTTTCCTTTCTGCTCTGGACTCTAAATCATATTGGTCTTGTACATATAGATTAGCTCTTAATTAGTTTTAGCAACGTGTGTTTCATTTGGGGACTGCGTGCGCCCTTAAAAAGCTGTAGTTAGCTGGCCGATACTGAGTAGGGTTTGCTGGTTGGCCTTGCTATGGTGCTGCATTTTGGGAGCTCCGGCCCTTGGGTGATCGGCTCCATCGACACCGTACTGTGGTTGCCCCGCGCGTGTGTTCATGCCTGCTCTGTTGCTTGCAGTGCTACACCAAGCAAGGGCTGGAGCTGACAAGAGTAACCGTGATCAACTCCGATCTGAAAGTGGTGTACGACACCTTCGTCAAACCGGACACCAAGGTGGTGGACTATAACACCAGGTAAGGATGGAGGATGCAGGATGGTCTTCCTTGGGTCAGAGGTCAGAATTTTGGGGGAATGGCTGGGAGCACTTGGTGAAACTCCATTGACCATGCTTTGGGTCTTGAGATGTTCCTTTAGCGAAGGAAGGCCTCCTTTCTGCTGTTGCTCTGCAGATTCTCAGGTGTGACAGAAGAGGACCTGGAGAACACTAGTATCACACTGCGGGATGTCCAAGCCGTCCTACTGAACATGTTCAGTGCAGATACCATATTGATAGGCCACAGCTTGGAAAGCGACTTATTTGCACTAAAGGTAACTTTCATCTCTTGCATCTACGTCTCTCTCTGGTTCTTTCCCACCCTGGTGGGTGTTCTCTGTCTCCTTATTTCCAGAACTGGGAGGACACAGTAGGTCTATCTTGTCTCTGAGCCTGTGGGAAGCTGTCTGTTATGGAAGAGCACGGGTGTGGGTCATGTGTGTCACTCGTGATGTCACTCCAGCTCTTAATGACTGGTGCTGCCCAGGGTGACAGAGCTAGAGGTGACTGGGGAGGGTGAGCAGAGCAGGGCCGGTTGGAAGAATGATCTCGAATCATTGGCCTCTCACCCCTGCCATATAGTCAAGAATCCTCTGTTGGTGTCAGCATTCTTTGACTGGCTTGAAGATGTGCTCAGCCAGGGTCAGGGCATGAACAGGGGATGCTCTGGGTCCCCTGTGTCCCCTGTGCCCTCTGGATGTCCACAGGATGTATTTTAGAAACGGCACAAGCCTCTTGGTTGTCTCTGCAGCTGGAGATGATTCTCCTGGTTTCTCTTATGATGTTAAGATGTCTGTTTTCTCTGAGTGAGGTTCTCTGCCTGGTTTGCTGAGATTTGTGGTGTTTGACCTTTCCTCTGTCTGGTTTCCTGCCTGTCCCCAGTCACTCTGACCTGCACATCTCTGCTGTCCTCTCCCCTTGCACAGTGAACATAGATCCCCGGGGGCTTGTCCAGGGTCACCAAGACAGTGTGTGCCAGGCAGGAGCTGAGCCTTCAGTCTGTGCTCACAAGCTAGAACTTCCTCCAGCCATCCTTCATCCTGCAGCTCCTTTGATGAAGAAGCTGATGCTGCCAACTCACGGCAGCGGTTTGGAAGCAGGAGGTTTTAATGCCTGCAAAGCACTTTACCTCTCCATGGCACCCTTTATCCTAGCCTCTCAGAGAGTTCATCATCATCATAAAAAAATTATTTACAGTTTTATCAGCACAAGATGACGGCGTTGGCCTCTTAGAGGCATGATTTTCTCTTAGCATCGCAGACGCTGCCAAGAGAACGAACGCGAGAGCGATATCACAGAGGGTGACAGGCTGGTGGCACGTCAAGCTGTAATGTCTGAAGGCTGTGGCAGTAAAGTCGACATCTCGCTAATGGCCATGGCAAGCTCCAAATGGCGATAGCATTTCAATTTTTATTTAAAGCTATATTATCCCGTTTCCTTAGCCTTCCTGATCTACATAAGTAATTATCATTGTGCCTGGGTGGGTGCCAAACTTGACTGCAGACTGGGAGGGATTATCCATAATGTTGGCAGTTTTATACTCGGAAGAGCATAGCAGGTTGTTTCTGTTGAACTGCAGCTGTTGGTGGGCATTTACGGAGCGGGGCTGTGAAACTATTAATGGTGAGGTTAGGGATTGTCACGCAACATTAGCTGGTGCCTGGGAAGAGTCGAGGCAGATGAGGAGTTGGGATTATCAGGGTCCTGTCTGCGTCGTCCTGCGTCCAAACTTGCAGAGCCGTCTTTTGGTCAGACGTACGGGTTTATCTCTTAGACCTTGCAATTTACTCCTGTGCTCAAGCTGTGGGACTGCCTTCGTCCACTTTCCTTTAACTCTCACTGAACACGTATTTTGGCAACAGAGGATTAATCTCGTCTTAGCCTGAGAATAAAAAATTAGTATTTAGAAGAAGCGGGGTTACCCTGTGTTTGTGGACTCCGGTCAGATGTGCAGGGCAGGCAGCACCTTGACCTGTTCAGCAGCTTCATTTCCTCCAGTGCGATGACACTTCAGACCTGGAGGACAGTGAGCCTCTCTCCTCTTCTGGGTGCCCAGGCCCTGCGACCCAAACCCGGGACCAGCCAGGCCCTGCCTCCCCATCCACTGGGCAGTTCCTTATCCCCAGAAGTACAGGATCTCCTTGTCCCATTCCGTCCCTGCTGAGCTGGTGCTGGTTAAAAACTTCCTGTTGACTCATTGCTGACGGACTGGGGGTTTTCAGAGTGGTTTAGACCTCGAAGATGAAGCCTTTTCCATAGAAGCAGTGTTATGTACAATGGGTTAGGGACAGTTTTGACTTGCACGTCCTTCCCACTTCAGTTCACTTCTCAAGAAGCAGTCAAAAGGCCGTTATAAGCTTTGTGGGCTCAGCTGGTTCCTCATCTGAGTTTTCCATTGTGAAGGACACTCTCAGAGGTATCCCAGCCTCTCCAGACCAGGGTATTAAGGGTTGACCTGTCCTGTTTTTGAGTTATACAAGCTGAATTAGCCCTGAATTTGTGCTGCTTTGAACATGCTGTTAGGCAGGGCTTTGAGGGCAGGGATGTGGGCTGGCAGAGCTTTGGGGAGCCAGATTGTATACGCTCTTTATGGGAGAGTCATCTTTGATTCAGCCAGAGCCTCTTGCAGGACTGGTTGGGTCGGAGTTGGTGATAGCGTTACAGTGGGAGGCTGACCGGAAGATTGCTTCAGCGTGGTTAATCCGAAGGAGTGTCTGTGCATGTGAGAGAGGGAAAATAATCAGGTTTCTTTCCTTCTTCCTTCCTCCAGCTTATCCATGGCACAGTGGTGGATACCGCCATTGTCTTTCCCCACCGGCTGGGTTTGCCTTACAAACGGGCTCTCCGGACGCTGATGGCAGACTACCTCAAGCGCATCATCCAGGACAACGGTGAGAGCAAGGAGGAGCTGAGAGTGAGGGTCTGGTGTCCCATCCCACCTGGATGCGGGCTCCTTGGACCTGCCTTTCTCTGCTCTCCCCAAGCCCCATCCTCTTGTTCCTCATCTTCCTGCACAGCATCTGGCAGTAGCTGTGAATGGCCCAGCACATGAAATCTGCCACAGTTTCAGTCTGAACCCTGTTGGAGGGCCAGCAGCGCTCGCTTCTTCCCCCTCTGTGCTAAGTGGGGACCAGAGCAGTGGCGTGAGAAGACCAGAGGGAGCTCTGTCAAGGCCATGTCATGCCCTCCCTTCTCTCTCTGGCAACCTGGGATTGACCTTTCTGTCTGAAGCTTGGCATGTTCCTTTCCATCTTCCTTTGAGTTCTTTGTAAACATAATGCTGGGGAAGTTGAGGCCTCTCTGACCGGCTACTCCGTAGCCTGAGGACCTCGGACTGGCAGGACTTCAGCCCTTAATTTAAACAAGGGAACAGTGTCAGGCTAAAGTCCAGTAAAAAATGTGTTTAGTGGAAATTCTTCTACTTTAAATCCATTGCTGTGGTTCACGGTGATGACAGATGGACCCGTGACTGCTGTGGCAGAGGGCAGGGAGCAGCTGGGCCAGCAGCATCAGGCAGGACCTGGTCTTGGGCCACCTTCCTCTGTGATTTGTGCTGGGCAGGCAGCCCCCGAGTGGCAGAGGGGCCGCCTGGGCCTGGGTAGTAACGATTGTCCTTGGCTTTCTGTCCCCAGTGGAAGGACACGACTCCAGTGAGGATGCCAGAGCTTGCATGGAGCTGATGGTCTGGAAGATCAAAGAAGATGCTAAAGTGAAGCGATGACTTGCGCTTTCTCTCTCTCCTCTTCCTCCTCCACCTCTTTGAAGCAGTGCAATAAATGCTCAGAGTACCACTGTCCACCCGTACGCAGCAGCATGCTCCCCGGGCTCCCCTCCAGGTACCTATGGGACTCACGGACTGCTGCTGGCACAGCTGAAGGGCACCAGCAGGTCCCCAGGGCCAGGCAGTGGTTCTCAGATCCTCTTCACCCCACCTGAGGGATGTTCTGTGGTACAACAATTGCCTCGTAGGCACGGCAAGGTGGTTTTGAGTAGCACAACCAGAGAGAACTTCTTGGCTCCTAAGGAGAAGCTTTTAGAGATAGGTTGGATACGTGCAGAAGGATCTTTCTGGTTCAGTTAAAGGTAGATCTTTTTCTTTTTTTTTTTTTTTTTCCAAATGTAACTTAAATTGCCTCTGCTCCAAGGCTGGTAGATTCCTGCAGTGTCTGGAGATGGGGGGGAAATGGCAGAAAGTTGGGAGGAAGCTGTAAAGTGAGTGGATTGTGTAGCTGGTGTGTGAATGGCAAACGAGGGGTGGTGAGATCAGGGGCTGAAGCCATCGGGGAGGAGATCCCAGTGCAGTCCTGCTGCTGGGGAGGGAGGCTGTCCCCGAGAGCGCGTGGTGGGAGCAGCAGGCCGGAGAGGAATGAGACGGGGTCAGGGGAATTGCTGCCTTTTGCCTGGGGATCTCTTCGGGAGCTGCCATCCTGGTTCTGCAGACTCTGCAAAAGGGGGAAACCACAACGTCAGCCCTTGCCCAGACCTCAGGGAGCCGTGTGTGAAGTAGTGAGGCCAAGGGACAGCGGGACTGGGACAAACTGGGCTCCCAGAGCCAACTTGCAGCCTTCCAGAGGAGGAGCCGTGCTGGAGAGGACAGCGGGAAGAGCAGGCGTTGTGTCTTTGTGGGTTAGGACAAGGTGTCCTTCCCCTCACCCTGAGCTTCCCTCATGTCTCCAGTCAGCTGGTATTTAGGGATCAAGGTTTTTGGGGGGACCCAGGTGCAGCTCAGATGGCACTTGTGGGTGGCCTCTGGCACTCTGCAGGACACCCCACCACTGTCCCTGAGAGCAGAGCAAAAGCAATAGGTAAAAATTAACTCTTCTAAACTAGTTTACATGTTGGGTGTTTTAAGGAGAGTTAAAGACCCAGTTTACTGTCTGTCTGAGCCCAAAAGCAGCCGTCAGGAGTGTCCCGGTGGTGGTGGCAGGAGCACAGGCAGCCGGAGTGGCTCTGGTGGCCTCTCTCCACCCAGGCTCCGTTCTGTCAGGGAAACGAGGTCCCTGAGAGACGAAGTCTTTTAGCTGAGGTCCAGGCAGAAGCTTTGCCCCAATATTAGAGCCCCTTGTCCCTCCCAGGTGGGACTGTCATTGCTCCCAGCAGTGGCTGGTGTGGTGCCAGCTCTGTCCCTGTCACGGGCTGGCTGCTGCTCTGGTGGCAGTGGGGCAGGGGAGCTGCTGGGGTTTGGTTCCTGTTGGAGCTGGGTCCTGCTCGCTCCTTTGTACCCACCGCCAGCGCTGGGCTCAGTTTGGGGACATGCTGTGTGTCCCCAGCGCGTCCTGCTGTGTGTCCCCAGCATGGCGGTGGGGACTGTGAGGCTGGGCTGCGTGCCACAGGCAGGGTGTCCTGCTTGGGCCCCTCTGCGTGGGATGGAGGGTGCTGGTACAGTGCTGGGGGACTGTCCCTGTCCCACTGCCGTCCTCGGAGGTGAGGATGTGGCTTCCAGGAGGCGAGGATGTGGCTTCCAGCACCGGGCTCTCCTGAAGCCACCAGGGAAGTGGGGGCTGCGAAGGCTCCTGTTGTTGCTGAGCCCTTTGTTGTTGCCTCTGGCGGGCAGTGGCACAGGCTCCCAGCCTTCACTACCCCAAATTTTGGGCCATGCAGCTCCCTGCCACCCCCCAATGGGGCACGTGGCATCCTGCTCTCCCTGCAGCCACCTCCTTCCCTGCCGAGGGGGGGGCTTCCAGGTGAAGCAGCCTCAGGACACCTCATCCTGTCCCCTTGTCCCATTGCCTGCAGGGAACAACCCTGTTCCTGCCCAGGCCGTGGGAGAGATGGGGCGAGTTCAGTGCTTCCTAACCAGGGAGGGGGGGTTTGTTCCTGCTTCTGCCTCTTTTCCCTTCTTTATCCCCCCGTTTACCTTCAACCCGTCTTCACCCTGGAGCATCCCAAAGATCCACCAATAGATTTCACAGCCGGCTCTTGCCTCGGGGCTCCCACATTACTCGACAGGGAATTCCAGCTCCCTTCCCCTTCTCCCGTGGCACCTGCCTTCCTGGAAAAGCCGTCCCGTTAGACCTGGTATGCTGGTGTCCTGCTTGGGGAGCCGGCTGTGTGGCTTGGTCCCAGCGCCTGGGCTTGGGGATGGCAGAACGTGGCCACAGGATGCGTTCCTCCAGGCGTGAGTCCTGCCGGGCTGGGGGACCTCGGTCATTCCCCTTCCTTTCCCCACAGTTCAGCTGGGACCCCCTGAAATGAGGGTTTTGGAGTGGGAGAGACTGGGGGGGGGAGGTTGTCTGTCTGGTGGGATGTTGGTGGGAAGACGGACCACGTCCCCCCGTGCTGTCGGTGTGGGTCAGAGCAAGCGTCGGACCCATGGGCTGCCCTCGCCTCTGCCCCCCCGGGCGCTGTAACACTGTAAACCCAGAGGTTTGTGGTTGGTAAGAGGTTTTTGGGTTGTACATAACTATTGTAACCTGTAACTTTTTGTAATTGTTTTTAATAAAAGAGTGTTGACTTAGACGCACGCTCATGAGTCTGGGTCTGCTCTGCCCGCGGCCGGGTCGGGGGCGGTGGGTGCCGGAGCCACTCCAGAGGCGGGGGGGGGGGTCTGGGCAGGCTCTCCCAGAGCGTCCCCTCAACTCGCAGTGACTGTTATTTCCTCCGTGTCCTCCCAAAGAGCCTCTCCCGTGGCTCTGGAAGAGCCCAACCTTCCCAGCCTGCGGGGCCAGCCGAGAGCTGGAGGAAATGAGTTGAAACTGGTGCCACTCGGCAGCTGCAAAAGTCCAACCCAACGTGCTGGGAGTGTGAGATGAGGCGATGGCCCTGGTGCCTGGGGTGGTGTGGGCCATGTCCTCACTCTGTGCAAACCTCCCTCTTCTTGGCTGTTGGTGGGTGAGAAGCTCCACACACCCCTCAACGTGCGCTGACAGCCCAGAAACCCCCCGCACCCTGGGCTGCATCCCCAGCAGCGTGGCCAGCAGGGCAAGGGGGGGGATTCTGCCCCTCTGCTCCGCTCGGGGGAGACACCCCCCAGTGCTGCCTCCAGCTCTGGGGCCACCAACATCAGAAGGACATGGAGCTGTTGGAGCGGGGCCAGAGGAGGCCCCGGAGATGCTGGGAGGGCTGGAGCCCCTCTGCTGGGAGGACAGGCTGAGAGAGTTGGGGGGGTTCAGCCTGGAGAAGAGAAGGCTCCGGGGAGACCCTGGAGCCCCTTCCAGTCCCTCAAGGGGCTCCAGGAAAGCTGGGGAGGGACTCTGGATGAGGGAGGGGAGCCCTAGGAGGAGGGGGAAGGGTTTGACACTGAAAGAGGGGAGATTGAGCTGAGATGTGGGGAAGAACTTCTTTGCTGTGAGGGTGGTGAGAGCCTGGCCCAGGTTGCCCAGAGAAGCTGTGGCTGCCCCATCCCTGGAGGGGTTCAAGGCCAGGTTGGAGGGGGCTTGGAGCAACCTGGTCTGGTGGGAGGTGTCCCTGCCCAGGGCAGGGGGTGGCCCTGGGTGGGCTTTAAGGTCCCTTCCCACCCAAACCAGTCTGTGATTCTTGCTCCCCACGCGTTGCCCCGAGCTCTGGCAGCAGCAGGGCAGGTCCTGGCTCCTCTTGTCTCCATCCTGGAGCCGGGGCAGGAGTCCCCGGCATCGCCGACGTCCTCCCACTGCCCGAGCAGCCTCCCCAGGAGAGCCTGTATCAATCTCGCAAATGGGGCAGGAATTAAAGTGCCAAGCGAAGGAGCTGATTCAGCACGGAGGAAGAGGTGAAGGTAAAAAGTTCAAATAAAAAAATAATAGGCTATTAGATGACCTCACTGGCAATGTGTTTTATTTAACGTGCTGGTGATGGCTCGGCGATGGCAGCGGTTACTTTAGGATGCTATAAAAGTCACGGCTGACCCGTGTTCTCAGCCACCTTTATGGGCCTCGGAGGTGCTGGTTGTGCCGAGCGCTGGCCGTGACCCCCCCGGGTGCCATCGGTCCCCTGCGGGGTGGCCGGTCCCTCTGCTCCCCCCGTGTCCCCCTCCTGCAGGTCACCCCCGTGAGGCCGGCGGGGATTTAGGGCTGCAAGAGCCCCGGTCGCAGGTGAGCACGGCCTCGGGTGTGCGGGCAGACACATGGATGGACAGATGGACACTGGTCCTGCAGGTGCCTGTTCAGTATCTGCCTCGGAGGTCTGAGACCCTCGTTTTTCCCTGGAAAACCTTGTCTCCTGGGGGCATTGCGGGAGCTGGGGAATTTCCAACAGGAACCGCAGCAAGGGGCTTTCTTAAAAGCTTTGTCCCTTTGGGGTTCTTCACAAGTGGAGCCCTCGGGCTCGGCTCTGCCTGTGTCGCCCCCCCCGCCCCATCACCTCCATTTTCAGATGCTAAATCTGGGGAAGGAAAGGAGCGGGGAGACCCCTGTAACCCCGGTCCCTCTCCCCCCGAGTCCCCCCGGGGAGGCTGTGCTGCCCTGGGCAGCTCCTTTGGGGTGAGCTGAAGTTTGGGGAGGGAAAATGCAGAAAAAGGCCCCGTTTCACCCCAGCGGGAGGAGAGGGGTGAGTTCAGAGGTGCCGGTGTGTCACAATTTCCCACACACACACACACCTTCATCCCCACCCTCACCAGGCGTCCGTCCCTCGTCCCCGCTCCCTGTGCCCGTATCGATCTGCGGAAACAGCCTCTGGCCCCCGTCCCGGTGAAGCTCTTCACCAGTGAGTCGGTGCCACTGGGCTGGCCGCGTCCTCGGAGCTGTCACGGATACAGGGACCTGCCGAGTCCCTCTCGGAGCTGGTTTGAGCCCCGTGCAGGGGCAGCGGGGGTGGGGGGGTCGGTCCCTACCCTGTTCCTGCCCTGGGTGCCGCTAGGCTGCTCCCCCCCCCTCCCCCAGCTTCGCTTTCCCAAGCAGGGAGGGAATTTCCAAACCCAAATCAATGCAGCCTCAGCCCCAAACCTGCTTCCTTTGCAAGGGGCGGGGGGGCAGGGGGAGAGGTGTTGGGCACGTGGGGGTCATTACGTGTCCCTGTTCCGCAGCTGAGACCAGGCAGCTCATCACATGTATGCATTTGCAGATGCTGACAGGGTTTGCTCTGAGGCCCATCTCATCCTGCAGCATCATCCCCCAGCGAGGGGCATCCACGGGGCGTCTGTCACCCCCCCGCCACTGAGCCACCCGGCGCGGGTCAGAGGTGACCACGGTCATCGATCCTCTCTTTAAAAAGCTTTTTATCAGGGTTTGTCCGGACCCTCCGGGTGGGCAAGGGCCGGGGCTGAGGCGCGGGGGCAAGTGTCGAGCACATGTCGGGGGTCCCATGGCTCATGTGTGCAGCCAGGAAAGCCCCTTCCATGGTGACATTGGGGTGACGAGGCCCTTCCTGCCATGGTCGATGGGGACAGGGACCTTGTGGTGGCCCCTGCGCATCTGCTCCCTCCACGCTCCTCCTCGCTCCCTGGTGGGACCCACGGTCTCTCCTTGGCCGCTCTGCACCGTGCCTCAGTTTCCCCTGGGGAGACAGCAGGGGATGCCTGTGGTCCCCCCGCCATGTTCCCGGGCACCCCAAAGTGCCCTGCAGTGCAGGGGGGGCTGTGGGGCTCCCCAGACACAGGGGTCCCTGTTGCCAGCTCTAAATCCGCAGCAGGGGAGGTGGGCGACACTGGTGTCACCGCAGGGAGCGGGGTCCTCCTGCACCCTCCAGCCACCAGTGAGAGAGGGGAACTGGGGAGCAGGGACTGGTGGTGGGTAAGAAACTGGGTGACCAGCCCTGTCCTCTCCCCAGCACTGTCCCCTGGCCTGGGGTGGCCTGGGGTGGCCTGGGGTGGCCTGGGGTGGCCGGGAGCAGAGCAGGAGGAAGAGGAGGGTGTGCGTGCAGGGCAGGAAGGAGGTCGGGTGCCGACTGGTTGTGCTGGTTTTGGGGGTAGTGGTGAGTTTTTGGGTGTTGGAGGCGGGTGCTGGGTGCCGAGGGCATCGCAGAGTTCTGCTCTGGGGGCTCGTGGGAGGCAGCGCTGTCGGTCCATCGTGCCATGATGGCCACTGCCATCGCATCCACTGGTAGCCAACCAAAATTTGGGATGTTAACGGGAGCCCGGGGAGGTGCCGGCTTGAGGCCGGGGGCTGCACGTGGGGCTGTTCCCAGGCTGCGAAACAACCCCTGTCCCGCAGGAAAACGCTTCTAAATTATTATTATTATTATTTTCTCTGAACAAACGGGGCTTTGTAGCTGCTCGGCCGGTTGGAACGGGGCACCTGGAGCTGCTCGGTCCCTGAGTGAAGGTAAAAACCAGTCTCCGAGGTTTAACTCTTCCCTGCAAGCGCGGGAGGATCCAGACGCTGCTGCCGTGGGGCAGCCCCACGGGGGGTCTCCTGCACCCAGAGAGGGGACACGCTGGGATGGTCATGAAGGTGCCCGGAGGCGCATCCTCTGCCCCGGCGCTGGGCTGTGTGCGGCCTCCCGGCACTCACTTAATTGCACCGGGGGGGGTCAGCTAATTGCAGGGGGCGATTGATTGGTAAAAATGTCATCTTCACTGGCCGCGGTTGCCAGGGTGACCTCAGCCGTTCTCTGCCAGCGTTATTGGTTCCCGGGTGCCCAAAGCCACCCGCCGCATGTCCCTGCGGGGGGGGACACCCGGGCGGGATGTGGAAATCCCTTTCCTTCCTCCGGATCTGGCCGCTGCTGCCGGAAGCGACGAGCGGCTGCAAAAGCCGGGGGGACGGGGAGGTTTGGGGCTGGGGTGCGTCCCCGCCATGCCCCAGTGGCCACTGGCCCGTCCCGGCGGTGCCGGTGCCACCTTCATCCGAGCATCTTCGTGAGGCTCCGGTGCTGCACGTGCCGCTGGTGCAGAGGGAGCGGCCGAGGGTAGAAGATGGCAGACGAGGGCCAAAACGCCAAATTTCCTGGTGGATGCTGGAGCTGCCAGGGATCACTGCCAGGGCGAGGGAGCTGCCGGGGAAGAGCAGGCACGAAAGGCAGGTGATGGGCTCGGGGAGCGGGAAGGGAGAAACTCCGCTTGTGTTTGGAGAGAGGGGTTGGGTTCATGTTAACGGTCACGATGCAGCGAAAATCCAAAAAATTCACTCCCAGAGGGTCCAGCCGGACCCTGCCGCGGTCGAGGATGGAGACTCCCCAGCGTCTGCCCGCTCTCACCACTGGCAGTAGCTCAGAGCATCAACCCCACAGCTCCCGTCCTGCCCGCTGCCACCCAGACCCCTCTCCCTCCCAGCTGAGCCCCTCTCGCGGCCGCCGTCTTTTATTTCGTAATGGCACGTGTCGCCCTTCACCAACTTCGAGTGAGAATTAACAATAACGCGTTAATTTGGCTTATCTCGCAGCACCAGCCCCTTGGGCAAGGGCTGGCTGAGGTTTTCCCCTCATTATCCCGGGAGCAACCCCCGGGATGGGGCTGCACCCAAATCCCTCACCACCACCAGTGTCACCCAGCGCCCCATGGGGACACAGGGACATGGGGACACGGCGCAGCCGCGTTGTTTATGGACCTCCAACGAGTTATTCGTGACCGCGCAGTAAATCCTTTATGAACTGTCGGGCCAGTGCTTGGTTAATTGCCTCCGGGTTTCTGTGGTTAATTGCAGCGAGCAATTAATCTGATGCCGGCCAAGGCAGGACCACTACGGTGGGCCCTCTCTGTGGGCATGTGGTGTGGGATGGGAGGCACCAGGCTGGCTCTTGTCTCGTTAGCTGCCATCGCTAACGAGGCAGCCTCTGTCCCCAGCTGGGTTTGCAGTCCCCACTGTCACCTCAGAGGCGGCACGGTTGGTTTGTGCCTTCAGCCTCCTCTTCCTCAGCTGCTCCCTGCTCCCACCTTCCTGCATCTTCAAGTAACAGCCCAAGCCCCAGACCCCGGGGGCTCGGGGGGTGACAGCGCTTCCCAGTGAAACCAGTTCACCCTCCATGCAGCCCCAAACTGCCTGTTTTCTGCCTAAATGCCACCCAGGAGATGTTTGTGCCCACCTGTGGTCCTTGGACCTGGTTTGGGACCACCTGCCTCCCTGTTGGGACCTTGGCCATGGCACCGTGTCCCCGTCCCCCGGCAGATCCCACGGGAATGGCTCCTGCGGCAGCAGCTCCGGGTTGTTTTGAACCGAGACGATAAATCAGGGCAGGTTTTGGGCCCGTGCCCGGCTGCCAGCGGGGGAGGGACCCGGGGGTGCCCAGCGAGGGGGAGTTCCGGGAGGTGCCCAGCGGGGAGGGGATCCGGGGGGTGCCCAGAGTGAAGAGGACCCGGGGGATCCCAGGGAGGAGGGGTCCCGGGGGATCCCAGCGACGGGGGGTCCCGGGGGTGCCCAGCGAGGGGGGGTCCCGGGGGTGCCAAGCGGGGAGGGGACCCGAGAGATGCCCGGTGAGGAGGGGTCCCCGGCGTGCCCAACGGGGAGAGGACCCGGGGGGATCCCAGCGAGGGGGGGGTCCCGGCGATGCCCAGCGGGGAGGGGACCCGGGGGGTGTCCAGGGAGGAGGGGACCCGGGGGTGCCTAGCGGGGAGGGGACCCGGGGGGATCCCAGCGGGGAGGGGACCCGGCAGCGGCAGGGAGAGGCGAGCAGCCAGGACGGGAGCGGGCAGGTCCCGGAGGTGTGGCGTGGGCTGTCCCCGCGGTCCCCGCCTGGGGCAGGACGGGTGGCACCAGCCCCGCTCGCCACCGGGGGCAGTGGCAGGAGCTCGGCGGCTGTCGGCAGGGCTGCGGGCAGGATCGGTGCAGGTACGGGGACACGGGGGCGGGGAGCGTGGCACGGTGTCCCCCCCCCACCTCAAGGTAGCAGGTCCCAGGAGCTGCCATCCTCCTCCTCCTCCTCCTCCTCCCCCCTTCAGGGCACCCATGGGTGCCGACCAGGACCGGGGCGGGGAGGGGGGCAGTGTGGGGGCTCATTGCCGGCGGGTCCTTCGGGGCTCTCCTGGGATCTGCATCCCTGTGGGCCCTGGGGAGAATGGGGGAGCCCAGGGGACCCCCCCCTCTAACAACGCTGCGCTTGGACGCTGGGCACGGAGGAGCGGATGGGGCTGGGGCAGCCGCCTTTTCACTTGGATTCGCACCAGAACAGGTGGAAAAATAGGGCGAGCGGAGGGAAACTCATGGCCTCGGCACGTCCTCAGAGCTGGGGAAAAATCCCCGAGAGGCTTTAACGAGCCGTGATCCACCCGGCCGGGGCGCGGGGGTGTTTCCGGCGTGACGAGGGCAGGAGGAGGCATGAGCCAGCAGGCACCCACTCGCCCACTCATCGCCCGGCTGGTGTCACCCCCGGCCGTCACTGTGGGGCCGAGCCTGGGGCCATGCCGGAGCTGTGGCAGCTGGGGGTTGGCGGTGGCGGGGGGTCCCCAGGGTGGCGGGGCACTGGCTGGGGTCCCCCGGGGATGCTACGATCGGATAAACAACGGCAGTGCTCGCAAGGCTTGTTACGGCAGCGCCCACCAGCCCTGGGCAAGGGACGGGGGGGGTCAGGATGGTCGCATACCCTCCCCCCCCACCATTTTTGCCTAGGAGGGACAGAAAGGCCACCGGAAACCCCCAGCCATGAGAACTGGCTGTGCTGGGTCTGCTGGGTGCTCCCAGGGAGCACAACATCCCACACTAATTCCTGTACCGAGCAACAGCTCAACATTTATCCGGCGATTTCAGGAACAAACCCCCGCGGCAGCGGGTCGGAGCAGCGACCGACATAAATCTCCACGTGTCTCATGAATCCCGGCCAAACCCCTGTGGCGCGGTGCCCGTTCCTGCTTAAAACTGCTCTGTGTTCAGCCGTGCAAACCTCCGCTAGCCAAAAACTACATTTTTGGGGTGAGAAAGGTCTCGTTAGCACCCAGCAGCACTGCGTGGCTGCTTTATAGCTGGGGACCTTGGGCACCAGTGGGACGGGACGTTCCCTGCCAGGCCGGTTGGACCAACCGGTTCATCCCAGGCATTGAGTTGGAGGAACATCCCGTAGGTTAATAAATCACTGTTGGTCCAGATGAGGTGTGGAGCAGTGGTCAGAGGATGTCCTGTGCCTTTGGTCATCGCCGGCCCATTCTGGCCCCAGGAAGGCCCAGGCTGGGGCGAGTGCAGGGTTTGGCCACCAGCCCGCACGGCTGGGGCTGGCAGGGCGCCCTGGCACCCGCTTCCAGCCTCTTCCTGCCTACCCAAAGTGCAGTTTTTATTGCTAATTATTGAGGCGACGAGTGAGGTTTGTAGAGAGGTTTCTTGGAACTGAGGTTTTCTTGGATACCTCCTTGGAAGTATTTCTCCAGTGCTTTGAATCACTCTTTTTTTTTTTCCCTTTTTTTCCACTTTTCCCCCTGCTCCTGGGCTCTGGCAAGGGCTCAGCTCCACGGAGGGTCCTGCATCTGCCAACTGCAGGTGCTTAATGAGCTGTACTTTTGCCTGGCATCGTGCTTTGAAGCAGACGAGCTGCTTGGAGGGGGTAATGGGGATCGTTACTGGGTACAATGGGGCTGAGAGATGCCAAGCGCAGTGGGGACTTGATGGCTGTTCAACTTCAGGCCAGATCTTGAGCTCGAGAAGGACCTTCTGAAAGGATGACCGCAAACAAGACTAAGGCCTTCCAGTGTATCTTGGGGAGACTCAGGGCAGGGCAGGGTTAGAGCCTTTGATTGAAGCTGGTTTGGAAGCAGCGAGCTCAATAAAACGTCTCAGCGCACATCACTGTCAGCCTCAGCTTTAATATGAATGTCCTGGAGCAAGGTCAAGGTCAGGTCAGTTGCTTTGAGCAATGGGTCAGGGACTTGAGGGCACTAACAGGCATCAACAGCCCCGAGCAGCCTCACGTGGGACCTCTCCCACACCTGGCCATGGCCACAGGGCTCTATTTAAGCTCAGTCCTTGGGCTTAGTCCTCACCTAAGCTTTATTGTAGGTGGGTCTCCATGTCCATGGTCTTTCTCCAGCTTGGCCACAGACCCAACCCTCTACCCATGGCCCCAGCCCTCTACCCAGGGACTAACTTTCTGGCTTGGCCTTGGAGCTGTCTTATCCCAATGGACCTGCTCAGCAACCACTGGACTATGTCTCACCTCAGCCTTTGTCACCAGACCTGATCTTGACCTGTGTGTTGACTTCCTGGCTTGAATCTGGACCTATCTCATCATTGCAAGCTTGACTGGAGATCTGGGCTTGGGGATGACCCTAGTGCCATCCCTGGCTCTGTCCTGCTTGCCCATGGTTAGAGACTGCAGGATGGATGGGCTGGTGAGGACCTTGCTGTGCCCTGGCCCGGTGTTGGGGATGGAGTCATGGCAGGGATGGTGACCTCCACCAGTACGAGACAAGGGGCACTGGCTGGTTTAGAGGGGTGTGAGCAGGTGGCTCAGTTTTCCCCATTCTGAGGTTCATAGAACCATAGAATGCTTTAGGTTAGAAAAGACCTTAAAGATCAACCAGTTCCAACCCCCCTGCCATGGGCATGGACATTTCCCAGTAGACCAGGTTGCTCAAAGCCCCATCCAGCCTGCCCTTGAAGGTTTATTTTGTCTCCTGTTGGATGTTCTCTATGGTGCAGGTACCTCCATTTAGCCCACATCCCTTGGCCCTGTTTATGGTCCATGAGGAGGAGGTACCCCTGTGTGGTCTGGGGAGCCCACCCCTCCATTGGGAGGAGGCTGGGAATGTGCCTGCCAGGAGGAGGAGACGGGGCAGTTTGGTGTCCCCTTCCTTGTCCCTCTGCAACCAGATGCAGCCCAGAACTGGCTGTCTGCAGGGAAAGCTGTCCCAAGGTGACAGCTTCACTGGGCCAAGGACATGAGTGGGGTCACAGCAGGGAGGATGGTGGGAGATTTGCTTTTCTCTGTGTCAAATCCTTTTCCACCTTGTTTTGCCCAAACAAAGTGGGAACAGCCAGTTTGGGCAACAAGGGGCTTCTGTGCAGCTGGGTGTGGAAGAAATCTCGTCCCTCCAGGTATCGGGGCTCTCTTCCCACTCCCTCTTATCTGTGGGACAAACGGTAGTTGGAGCCGTGGGATGTAGCACGAGTGTCCCACCACACACAGCAGCTCCCTGCAACCCTTCCTTCCTTCTCAGCCATGCTGTGAACACAGAGATGGGCCCCAAATGTGCTGACTTCATGAGTGACATTTAGCATCCAAGTACAGACAAATGCCGAGTCCTTAGTGGTAAAGAAGGATGATGTTGTGGATCATAGAATCATAGAATCATCCAGGTTGGAAGAGACCCTTGGGATCATCGAGTCCAACCATCTACTCTACACTACAAAGTTCTTCCCTATATCATATCCCCCAACACCACATCTAAAGCTTTTTTCGGGCAAGCTCTTGGATGCAGGGGCCAAGGTGCTGCCCATGTTGCTGTTCAGGGATGAGGGGACACCTGGGATGAGGTGACAGCTCTGGCCCAGCTGGTGGCATCCGTGAGCATCTCAGGGCAGTGTCATGTCAGGGCCAACCAGTATCAAACTTGCCTTGTACCAAGAGGAGCAATAAGGAGAGAAGTAGACACTTTGGTGAAAGAATGGACAAAAGAAGTGATCAAAGGAGCGAGATAAAAAATAATGGCAGGGACAGGCCTCTGTGTGGGATTATTTAATAATAAGGTAATTAATGCTTTATACCTCACTGACTCCTTTCATGTAAGGATCACAAAGCGCTTCACAAACATTAATTAATCTTCCCTAAGATCCCTGCAGGGAAGGTCACTGAGCTACTGAGCATAAGGGAAATCTTGTCATTGATGAAGGTGGCTGCTCTCTGGGCGTGACGGACGCTCGGGTGTGATGGCAGGATGGGGAGAGCTCCTGTTCCTCGCTGACAACTTGAAATGATTTCCCATAACTTCCTCGGAGAGGAAAAATGTCTTTGAGTTGTCATGGGCAGCGGGGACTGGGCGAAGGTGGGTCTGAGAGGTGACCCACGCCAAAGCTGCTGAGTGTCCCTGAGGACACTGAGAAGGGGTCTGTCCAGGCAGCCCCCAGCGCTGATGCCCACCCAAGGTCTGAGTAAGCGTAAGGAACCCACTAAGGGCAAACCTGTGACTGTTGGACAAAAATGCCAGGGTGATGTGGATTTCAATTCAGATCTGAGCTGTGGCCAGTCCTGCAAAAGGCGGAGCAAAGAACATCAGGCGTCAAAGGGAGAAAGGGGTTTTCTGATGGCAAATATTCAGCCTGATGTCACTGATCTGATGGCTATGGACGACTGTGTGTCAATGTAGGGGTTTGTATCTCTAGGGGCGTAAAAAGGTCTAAGATAGAATCACAGAATCATAGAATGGTCCAGGTTGGAAGGGACCTTTCAGATCATCGAGTCCAACCATCAACCTGACACTGACAAAAACCATCACTAACCCATGTCTCTAAGCTCTATGTCAACCCGTCTTTTAAATACCTCCAGGGATGGTGACTCCACCACTTCCCTGAGCAGCCCATTCCAAGGCTTTTAGTGTAAAATTTTTTCCTCATATCTATCCTAAACCTCCCCTGGCACAACTCGAGGCCGTTTCCTCTTGTCCCATCACCTGTTCCTTGGGAGAAGGGACCGACCCCCATCGGCTACACCCCCCTTTCAGGGAGTTTGTGGTTTCAGGGAAGACACTTATCCCCAGCCGTGCTCAGGAGAGTGTCCCTTCTGCATGAAGTCCTGCTCTGGAGAGGTGGAGGGCCCAGCTTCGGGATGTGGGAGCATCCCAGTGGGATGTCGCTGTCATTGCTCAGCGTTGCAAATATCTTTGGTTGTCCATGTCCCTAGATCCTGGCAGCGGAGCCAGCATGGCTGCCCCAGACCCAGCCCCGGGCTGCCTGCATGGAAAGAAGCAGCTGCCAGGTCAGTGTGCAGTAAGTGTGTCTGGATTGGTTTTGGTTTTTTTTTCCCCTTTTTTATACAGTTTATGAGAAAGTTGACTGTGGGATGGAGTTTTGAGATGGGAAAGAAGCAGATTTGGGGTGAAATGGCCTGGAAGGATTGACTGTCAGCTGGGGTGCAGGAGTTGGGGAACACAGCTGGGATGTCCATAGCTTGGTGGTATCCCCACTGGGATAGCAAAAATGAAATCAGGAGGGGAACAACCAGCCTTGAAATAATGTTCTTGGAGGAGTTGTCCTTCACCTGGCCTGATTATACTGTTAAACCAGAAGCTGAGCCCAAATGGTCAGTCTGAGGCTGAGTGGGGAAGCATAGGCAGCAGTCCTACATCTCTGAAAGCTTCTGGCCTCCTGCTCCCTCTCTCTGCTCTGTGACCCAGCTGACCCCAAAGACCCACCGCTGTCCCAGTTTTACCTCCAGCTGCTCTGAAGCTGTAGATGCACTATGGAAAGCCCACCTTGCCAGCAGAGGGTCACCATGAGCCCAGTGGCACCATCACTGGTCCTTTTGTCCTTGGAGGCCAGATGCTGGTGGCCAGGGCCTGGCTCTGCTGAGAGCTGGTGGATATCCGCTTGTTTTTCCAGCTTTTACCTGGGAGGTGAGGGCCAATGACCGCAACTACCACACGCAGTTCAAGAAAAAATTTGCCTTCTGTCTGAGCAAGAAGAAGTACGCAGTGAGTCAGCCTGGGCCACCCTGGGCCATTTCTTTACCCATCCCCTGATTCCTGAGCTGGTGGTGGTTGGGGGGGACATGACAGAAGTGCTGCAGAGATACTCCAGTAGGATGGAGAGTCACATACATAGTCCTCAGTGAAGAGGAAGGACTGCTCCTCGCCAGGTGTCCTCTGAAGCTGTCAGACAAGGGGCAGAACTGTATGAAGGATGCTTTTTAGTCTGATGGTCAAATCAAAAGAAAGATCTTTGGGAAAGTTTTGATTGAACAAAGCCAGATTTATTTTTTTCCAGCTAAATAATGACAATCTAGTTGGGGGTCTGTTAGATACACTTTAGACAACCAGAAGCAAATTATTTTGTTTCAATTTTATATAGCCCTTTGCTCTAATCAATCTCATTTTTTCCCTATGGCTTTGGTAAATTTTTAAAGACGTCTCTTATGCCATGAAAAGTCCTAAAAACACCAGAGTAATTTTGATATTTTCAAAACACATCCTTGATTTCATGTGCCTGAGCTCCCACTGCCTTTCTTCTGCAGGGCAATGCCATCAAGACAGCCAAGTACAACATCTTTACCTTCCTGCCGCTGAACCTCTACGAGCAGTTCCACCGAATGGCCAACGTCTACTTCGTCTTTGTCATCCTCTTACAGGTGAGATGGACACCAAGAGCAAGTGTGTGTGACACTGTCTGGCAAAGGAGGGTTGCCTGGTGTCCAGAGTAGGGGACCCTGGTCTAAAATGATGTCAAGGATGGTGCTTTTCGGTGGTGTTCATTGTCTTTCATGAACTCCCAGGGGTTTAACCCATGTTAATTTTGGTTAATTTAAAGTGATTGGATTTGGATGAAAGTGAAGCTCGTGTAGACCACACCTAAGTAGAAATCCTACCCTCCAAACTCAGGCACTCACACGACCCCTTTAAAAAGAGGTGGAAATTCAACAAAATAGTTCTCTGTAGACAGAGATGTTGGTTGGATTTGTCTTAGATGGGTCCCTGCCATCCTCAGGCACTGGCTGGGGAGGGGAGCTGGGAGTGAGGAGTCACCTCAAGCGTCCCAAGGTGAGATGGAAGTTGTGTCCATGGTCTAAAATTCTCCTTCTCCAGACCTTCCCTGAGATCTCCACATTGCCCTGGTTCACTCTGCTGTTCCCCCTGAGCTGCCTTCTCACCATCCGGGGGCTACGAGACCTGATTGATGACATTGTGAGTACGAGTTGGAGCAAAAGGCTGTGAGTGTGTTTGGTGTAGGTCCTGGGAGGGGGGAATGGTCAGCAGAAAAGGCCCCTTTGCTGTGGGGTGAACTGAAAAGCACGGGAGTTGCTGTCATTCGTCATTTCTGAGGTACCACCAACTCTATCATGTCCAAAACACCTTGTATCTCCCCTTGGGAAGGATGAAGGATGTGACCAACCTGTTGCTTTCCTTGGAGTCTAGACCCCCATCTCTGTCATCTTTAATATCTTAACCAATGGCAATATTCCCAGGTTGGTTCCCAGAAATACCTCAGGGGAAATTTTGCCTCTTTGTTCATCAGAATACATCTTCCAATTGCTTCAGAAAGCAGATCTTGCCCTGGGGCTGAGGAGGCACATTGTGGCATTAAGAGGGTTGTTTTCATGGGACAAGGAAGTCTGGCATGGCCCATCCCTTTCTTTTGACCTCTTTGTTTCTCTCTCCTGCGAAGGGCCGTCACCAAAGTGACAGAAACATCAACAGCAGGCCGTGTGAAATCCTGTCTGGGAAGAGGTGAGGGGCTTTGGGAAGCTGTACCCGTGTTTTCCAGGCCTGTGTGGAACAATGGATCATCTGAAGTACTGAGCATCCTTGAGCAGAGCAGCTGAGAAGGGTTTTGGTGGGGATGTCCCTGATTCTGCAAACTCCCATCACCTCCCAAATCTGCTGCCGGTGCAGCTGTTCCCTGGTAGGCACGATTGTGTCACAGACAACAGGTCTAAAAAACCACTAATTTGCTGTGATATGCTGGGAGGAGGGTTTCCTGGCCAGAGAAGTTCCTCCAAGTCTTCATATCTAACCCACAGAGTCATATTTCTGCTAAACACCAGTCCAGGGAAGGACCAATATCTCCCACCTGTGGCCAGGGGGCTGCAAGTCCCTGTCACCCATAGGTAGGGGGGGATATAGATGTGACGAATGGGTACTTGTGCCATCCTTCAGTCATGCAGATGGGAGGCCACCACGGTGGCAGAAGAATCAACAAACTGGAGACACCATTCATGCAAGAAGCTGGGACGGACACAGGCTGGTCCAGAGGCCATGGAAACAGCCATGGCCCCCACCCTCCCTGTTCTACGAGGATAAAAATTTCTCCCCTAATTCTCCTGCAGCTTCCGCTGGCAGAAATGGCGCGACATCTGCGTCGGGGACATCGTTCGCCTGCGTAAGGAGAGCTTCGTGCCGGTGAGCAGGGCCCCGGAGCTGGCTGCGTGCCGGGGGTGTCAGGGCGGGGGGGGGGGGGGCAGTTTCAGTGAGGAGGGGCTCAGCTGGGGGCTCTCCCCCCTCTTTTTGCTCTTCAAGGCCGACATGCTCCTGCTGTGCAGCTCCGAGCCCAGCAGCCTGTGCTACGTGGAGACGGCCGACATCGACGGGTGAGGAGCGGTACAGGGGACCGCTATTGCCGTGGGAGGAGACGGCTAGAGACATCCCAGCCAATGGCTGAAGCCCCCCCCTCCTCCGGCACTGGGGGGTCAGGCACGCTGAGAGGGCTGCAAGTCCAGCAGAAACCATGGGATGTGGGGGATTCTCTGAAAGTTAAACCTACAGACACTCCAGAAATGGGATTGGAGCCCCAAATTTTGAAAATGGGAGTCCAAAACCACTTTGGAGGCTTCCATAGAGCAACTGGTGACCTCGGGCACCTCTCTCCATCTCCAAGGACAGCGGCTGCCTGTCCTTCCCACCTCCATCTGCAGGATGATTTAATGGCAGGGTTTCAGGGCCAGGGCTCTCTCCCTGCATGAGGGCTCAATGTCTGGCATGATAGGTCCCTACCTCGCTTTTCATTGCCACCACCCATGTAATCACCCAATAATTAATGGCTGTCTCTGTCCCATGGGTCAAACAGCAGAATTAACAGCTCTATCACCCCATGGGTTATTTTATTTTTCCTTCCCTGGCTCTTGTTCACAGGGAAACAAACCTGAAGTTCAGACAAGCCCTTCTGGTCACCCACCAGGAGCTGGTGAGCGAGGAGAGCATGGCTGCCTTTGATGGTGAGTCTCCCAGACAGGGAAGGATGTGGCCATCCCGCTGGGATGGGATGGGTTCAGCCTCGGGAAGTCTCTGTCCCCTCAGGCACCAAGTGCCATCAGTCCAATGGGAGGTTGCACTTGCTCCTGCCCACAAGGAGCCAAAGACCTTACGTGGAGGCCCTTACCCAGCAGAGTGGGTCCATCAGGGTTGTGCACCTTCCCTCTGCCTTGGAATAAAGTGCTTGGCTCCCAAAACCTGGCATCAGATCCTGGATTTTTTCCTTTTTGGTCCTTTCAGAGGCTCTGGGAATGAAGGGGGTTGTGTTTGTACCTTCTTCAGTTTTATAGCCCAGGGCAGTTCCTGGACACCCTCCCAGCACTGCAGGGTGTCCCTCCACCTTAGCCTTAATTTGAGCTCTCCATACCTCAGCTGGATCTGGAGATGCCCTGACGAAACCTGAATCTCCCCAAGAAGCCCCCAGCACCCCTCTTTGGAGGGGGCAGGCATGGGGGGTGAGGGGAGAGGAAGGTCCTCTCTTTTACCCCAAAGCCATCACCTGAATGGTGCCCCTCTGCTCAAGGGAGAGTGACCTGCGAGGAGCCCAACAGCCGCATGCACAGCTTCACGGGCACGCTGGAGTGGAGGGGCCAGACCTACTCGCTCGACAGCGAGAGGATCTTGCTGCGAGGCTGCAAGCTGCGCAACACCGACATTTGCTATGGCTTGGTTATCTACGCCGGTGAGTTCCCAGGAAGGGCAGAAAACACCCACGTCCGTGTTTTTTTTTTAAGCTGCCCAAGGGCTTCTGGCATCAGCAGGTCCCATTTCCAGCTGATACAAAGTGGGAGGACCCACCGCTGAAACCGAGCCCCCAGAAAGTTGTCCTAAGCTTTGGTTTGGGCTCGCTGGCAGGGAGATGATGTGGTGGTACCAAACCTCTACTCATCCCAAGTTATATTTCACCTGCATCATGTCCTGGGTCCATTCCACCTTGTGGCCTCTTGCACTTTGTGGCTCGGTGCAGCTGAGAACTTGCTCATGAGTAGCTGTGGGTAGAGGGGAGGGGTAAGACCTGGTGTAAGCAGCACTTCTCCTTGTGTGCAGCCACGGCTTGATTAACCACTGACCAAGGGATGAGGTCCTCTGAAGTCTTCAGAGGTGGGGAGATGTTGTTGTGGAGGAAACCAGCATCACGTAGCTGCAAGTCAACCTTCTGGGGGCTCTGGACTTGCGTTTTCACTTCTAAAATATTTCTCGTCCAGGATTTGATTCCAAAATTATGAGGAACTGTGGAAAGATCAAGCGGAAGAAAACCAAGCTGGACCGCATGATGGACCGGCTGGTGATCATAGTGAGTGTGGTGCAAACACCTCCCGCCCTGGTCCACTGGCCTCCTGGGGTTGCTCACAAGACTTCTCATGAGAGGCTACTTGCTTTGTTGATGCTGATTTTCTTCAGCTTGCAATATTTTGCTCAAAATATTTTGGGGTTAGCATGTTATGGGCAAATACCAAGTGAAGTTCTCAGGAAGTGGCAGTTGCTGGGTGTGGAACAGTCTGTGTGGTGGTTGTGTTGCTTAAACCCTGGACACTGGCACCTCTGACTCCTCAGGTGAAGAGCAGCCCCGTGGACCAAGGAGCTGGAGGATTCAGGAGCTCCAAGCCCTCCTGTCCTGCTTTAATAACCCATAACTGTGCAGGTCCAAGGAGGCATTTTGTGCTGAGGGACCTGCAGGCTGTGGCTCACCAGAGTAGATGGAGGATGGAGGAAGGAGGAGACTTTCCTCTGTGGGAAGCAAACCAGCATGGTCATAATGAGGAACTGGATGGCTCTTACTCCTACTCCTGGTGGCTGAGTGTCACCACCTCTCAGACTGGCCACTAGCATTGCTCTGTTTGCTGGCACTTCAGCAGGAAGGCTGCAAGACACCCCTTGTCCAGGGAGATGATGTCTGAGGCAATCAGGAGGGTGGGAAAGTTGGGGTTTGCTGAGATGTCAAGCTGAAATACGTGCTGTGATCCTTCATCTCAGCCCAGGATGAGCTCTGAGAACCAGCTTCAGGCACAAGGACATCTTTCCACAAGTTTACAGCTAAATGAGACAAACAGTCTGGAAGGGGCAATGGTTAGTCCTAGAAAAGAGACTTGTGGGCTCTGTGTGATGGGCCATTCTCACCTTGGCTTCCCATCTCAGATCTTCCTGGTGCTGCTGGTCATATCGCTGTGCCTTGCCGTTGCCTCCGGGTTCTGGGCCAAGATGTTCCAGGAGAAGCACAGCTACCTCTCTGCTCTCTACAAGCACACAACTCCTGCCCAGCAGGCCTTCTTCAACTTCTGGGGCTTCACGATCCTCCTGAGCATCATCATACCCATGTCCATGTATATAACGTAAGAGCTTGGAAGCAATCAGAGATCAGTACCCCCCTGCCTCTCCTTGGCTGGCATCTTGGTTTACAAAATGATGCTGCACAAAATATCCAGATGTGACCTGAGCAACTCATCCCCATGTGTTCCCTTAGACATGAGAGGGTATGGATCCATTGGGGGTGTCTTACAAACATTGATGATGTGCTTTGAGGTCTTCCCAGAGGAAAGCCAGAAAAGAGATGCAAAGACTGACCTACTAATGTTGGAAATTGTGGGCGGGTTGAGGATGAGACTGGTGAAGGTGATGTTTCCCCCCTGAGCAGCAGCAGGGTGGGCAAGAGAAAGGCAGAGCAGCTGTGAGTGGGCATTGATCACAATTTGTGCTGGAAGAAGCAGTTTCCAAACTTTTTGGCCCTTCACTGAGTCTCCAGATCTATGAATTTTGTCATCAAGGGCCAGGTTTCCAGAGGGGAGCCCAGTTGCCTGGGTCCCAGTGGGCTCTCAGTCTGGGGTGATGATCCTTCTGGAAAACTGGCCACGAACAGTGAAAACCCTCTTGCTTCCCCCAAGCTCAAGAGTGATAGGATCCAGGTGGGGAGTTTCCCTCTGCCCTTTTGTCCTGTGTCAGATCCCCGAGAGGATGTGAGTAAAGCCATCTCCTTCCCCAGCATAAGTTTTTTTTCTATCTTCCCTAGGTTTGAATTCATCTATCTGGTGAACAGCTTTTTCATCAACTGGGATCTGGAAATGTATTACGCTGCCAAGGACATTCCAGCAAAAGCCAGAAGCACCAGCCTCAATGATCAGCTCGGCCAGATCGAATATATCTTCTCAGACAAGACTGGCACCTTGACACAAAATGTGATGAGCTTCAAGAAATGCTGCATCAACGGGACCATCTATGGTAACTTTTGGGGGATGTAAGTTTGTAGCGACTCGTCAGTGAAGTAGACCTTGAATTTAGGCCGCTTTGGTTCTTTCCACTCCCCATGGCATGCCAGGAATGTGGATTGATCTTGGTGGTCCAGCAAGTAGGCAGAAGCTGTAGGAATTCAGCTTGTTCTCATCTTCCATGTTACCGGTGCTCTGCAGGGGCCACCACACCTGCGGTCACCTTTGTCTCGTGCTCCCGGTGCATGGAGTCAGGGCCCATTTCTGCCCTCCAAAAATGCGAGCCTGCCTTTCAGGAGATGTATCATGCCCCAAACCCAGCTGAGATCAGCTCGGTCTTCCCTGATACCAAAGGGGAGCCTGGGGTAGGAGCTCAGCTAAGCCCCATGGCAAACACGGAGTCTGAGTGAGGTGGATCCCACCTGGAATAATAATTAGCTGATCCAGGACAGAGCAGGAAGAGAAGCCACGGGGTGATGGACCAGTGAGGCCCATGGATCTTTATTTTCTGTAAAGGTCTTGGAGAGAAAAAGGAGGTTTTGCTTTTCTTCTTTGCATCATTCTCGGGTGAATCTCCAGCTTGGTTTCCAAATCTGGGCACTTTGAGGCTTTCAGGTGACCTATGGAGGAGACAAAGAAATTATCATTTCCCTTATGTTGTTTCTTTACAGTGAATGTGTGTAATTGCTCTTTGCTTTTTTTTTTAATGATTTTGCTTGGTTTTCCCCTTAGACACCCGAGAATTGCCAAGTCCTTCCTTTTCTTATTGCTACACTTACTCGAGATCTTGGCTGGCTTTTGTGAGCTGTCTCAGTGCTTAATTAGTGAAATTTAGCAAGTGGGGCAGGCCAGGGCTTTAGCATGGAGCTCCTTTTTCCTGAGATAAGTATCAGGCACTTGGGACAAATGGACAGGGATAAAAGCAAAGAGGAGAAAAACAAGTCTGGCAAAGTTTTTAAGCAGGAATGACCCCAATTTTCCCCTGCCTGCTGCACGGTGTTCCACCTCTGTGACAGCAGCATTGGCATAATCCCACCAGTCTCTGGCCAACTGCAGGGTCTCCCAGGAAACGTGGGTGAAGGCTAGACCTGGATTTTTAACATTAAAAATGTGTAGAAAGTCTGAACAGTCCAAGAGCCAAATAATTCAGACCTGGCCATCCTAACAGAGCCTGGCTCAGGACTGACACTGAGCAGATGCTGGAAACCTGTCCCTTTTTGCCAGTCTTTTGGCCAGCAAAAGCAGCAGCCCCTTCCAGAGAAACAGCTCGAAGCCCCCCCTGCCAGCTCTCTGTTAATTGAATTATTTTTATTTTGGCAGGTACCGGCACAGGCCGTGAGAACAAGCAGCCATCGGTGCGTAACTCCCCTCTCCCGTGTAGGGCCAGACGCTGCTCCTCACCGGGGCCAAAGCCGTAGCAATTATTGATTACACCAGTACCGGGACCAGCCTTTATTCTGGGGCACAGCTTGGGCTCCCACGCTGTAAGAGAGAGGCTTGTGCTTCCTCGGGCTGGCGAGTTTGCCAGTTCTCAGCTGGCAGTTAAGGACAGGGGAACCAAAATCATTGCAGAATCATGCAATTCTGATTTTCTTCTTTTTTTTTTTTTAATTTTTTTTTATTCCCAACCTTTTTATACTCACCCCCGATGCAGAGCTCGGCTCACGGACTCTGGTCTGGGTCTGTGGATCTCTGATGGGACCGTGCCAGCGCAGGGTGGCTGCATTGCGACCCGGTGGCATCCCCAGTGCAGAGCCCCGTGCTCGGTCTCTCCCGGGTGCCTGCAGCCCTGCCCGTGCCTCTTGCAGGGGTCAGGGTTGACCTGGAGCCAACACGGGGAGAAGAAGTTGGACTTCTGCGACGCGACGCTGCTGGAAGCCGCTCGACGGGACGATGACCCCATGCTGAGGGAGTTCCTGAGGCTGCTGGCCCTCTGCCACACTGTCATGGTGGAGGAGAAGGGCGGTGGGTTGGCCACAGCGGTTGACGTGGTTGATGCTCGGAGTGGGGTCGAGCTGCCCTTCAAGGCATTGAGGCCACGATGGCTTTTTCCATTGCCCATCAAAGCTCTGCTGTGGGGGTGCAGGTGGCATAAGAGCCCGGGGATGCTTTAGACCACTGTCCTGGCATCATGGATGTGTACATTTGGATTTGTTTTAAAGATAATTATTTGGAACAGAAGCACTGGGGGGCTAATCCATCTCTGGCTGGACACTTGTCCTGCCCAGGGCAATGAGCAGAAGAGATGAGACAGGTAGGACAGAGTTTCCCAAGCCTGGTGGCTTGGACTTTAGGGTCTCCATAGATAATGTTCGTGCTGGGAAAGAACAGGGTGTTTCAGAAGTCCAAGAGTTCCTTGGCTGCGAGTCCCCTTGTCTAACTCCTCCTCCTCTTCTGCAGACCAGCTGGTTTACCAGGCAGCTTCACCGGATGAAGAAGCACTGGTGTTGGCAGCCAGGAACTTGGGGTACGTCTTTCTGGCCCGAACACAAGACACCATCACCATCAGTGAGCTGGGGATGAAGAGGACGTACAAAGTACTGGCCATGCTGGACTTCAACAGCGATCGCAAGAGGATGTCCGTCCTGGGTGAGCAGGACAGGGTGTCTCAGGGGGACCCCCAGGAACATGGAGGGTCCCTTCCATACTCAGCCCTACAAGGGATGGCTGTGACTGACCACAACTGGCACAGGGGCTCCTAAAGATTGTCCTGGTCATCCCTGGGGTTTTGCTCACCCCAATGCCTTGGTGAAGGCAGCTGAGAAGGGTTTGAGCAGCCAAGAGAGAGCAAGTAAATAAGGGGCTCAGAGGAGATGTGTGAGGAACTGACAGTCCTTGAGGCCTGATCCTGCCTCGTGGTGGTGTAGATCCACCACGGTCTTCCTATGACTTCCAGTAGAAAAGCACTAGTGTCCCCTGCAGTGGCCTCTGCCTCACAGCCATTGCACGGGGACAGCGATGGATGGGAGCCATCTCTCTGGGTACCTAAGCTGTCCTTCCCCTCCCTCCCAGTGCGAGACCCCCAGGGCAGGATCCGGCTCTACACCAAAGGAGCTGACACGGTCATCCTGGAGAGGCTGCAGAGGCGAGGGCCCAACGAGACATTCACCGAGATGGCACTGGATGTGAGTCTGAGGCGGAAAGGGCTCGTCTCCCTGCTGCTAGCTTTAGGCTGGGTGTCCTGCAGTCCCTGGCTTTCCTCGCTGCTCTTTCTACCTCTAGCTTCAGGATTTTGGTCCTTCTTTCTTCCTTCTGCTCTAGGACCCTCCCCTGCATATGGGAGAGGGGCCAAGAGGGGATCAAAGCCACCTTTGGTGTTCTGCGTGGACCAGTTGCATTGCAAGGCTGCTCATGGGGATGCTGTAGGAATGGGGGAAGGGAGTGAGAGCCCAGAGGGAGACCCCCAGATCCTGGAGGGTGTCTGGCTCTGCCCATGGGAGCATTGTGGCTGGCCATCCTGATGCCCTGGTCCACCGTCAGAGTCATCCTGGTCATGGGAAGGGAGACCTGATGTCTCATCTCTGCAGCGCTTTGCAGAGGAGACACTGAGGACTTTATGCCTGGCCAGCAAGGAGGTGAGCGAGGTGGAGTACAGCGTGTGGAGCAGGAGGCACCACGAGGCCAGTGTCCTGCTGCAGGACCGCGCGCGGGAGCTGGACAAGCTGTACGAGGAGATGGAGCAGAACCTGCAGGTGGGATGAGGCTGGGGTTTAGGAGGAACCAGCTCTGCTGGTCCGATAGAGGGCAGGAGTGTGGAGTTCAGCTCTCTGGGATGAGGGGCTGAAGTGTCCAACCCAACACCCATCCCCTGGGTGGGAGGGCAAGTGGAGTTCTTCCCAGCTGACTTTGTGACATGCCAGTAGATGCTGGGTTAGATATCTGTCAGGTGGTGTCCACCCATGGGCAAGGACTCCTGGCTGGATCCAGGGGTAACTCCCACCTCCGCATCTTGCCCTGCCCCATGTCATGCCACCCACTCATCTCCTTCCAGCTGCTTGGGGCCACGGCCATTGAGGACAAGTTGCAAGATGGAGTTCCTGAGACCATCCAGCTGCTGAAACTGGGCAACATCAAAGTGTGGGTGCTGACGGGAGACAAACAAGGTCAGTGGAAGGGACCCCAGATCCCGCCAACACATTTCAGCTTCTCCCCTAACCAGGACCAGAGAAGATATAGGAGACCCTGGGAGTGGGCAACAACCAGCTTCTGCTCTTCCCTTTAATATAAAATAATAGCATGTCCCACAGATCATGTCACCCATGGGGTGAAGCAGGGGGAGCCATCTGCATGATGGCTCTGGCCCCTAGTAGCAGCTGCCCACCCAGGGCTGTTGGACCCAAGGGCTGGGGGCTGCCCTGGGATGGGGGGGAAGCACCATGTGGCCACTGGCCATTGACATCTGCATGTTGCAGAGACTGCAATAAACATTGGCTATGCCTGCAAGCTGCTCACAGACGACATGGAGATCCTGGAGGAGAAGGAGATCAGGTGAGGAACCGTCACCTTCTGGTTCTTGTTGTCCCCACTGAAGACACCCGAGGGCACAGGAACCTGTGCAGGGTGGGCAGAGCTCGACTCTGCCAGAGATGCTTCTCCTTCCCCGTCCCAGCTTGTATATCCATGGCCCTCATCTGCTGATGCTTTCCCAGGCCTCACCATCTGTTTCTGCCCCTATAATGTTCCCTTCCTTGGTGGGCTTTGACCAGAAAGTGCATAAACTGTCTCTCCAGCCTCTAAACCACAGGGACAAAGGCTGATTTTTTTATATCAATAAGCCCCTCAGGCTCCCTTTCTGTCCCCCCTCTTCCCACCACTGGGTACCAGCCCCATCCCCTTGGCACTGGCTTTGAGATGGCAGTGGCCAACTGTAAGTCTCAGTTGAAGCCAGGCAGCATCCCCACTGTCCCCAGCTTGGCTCCAACCACCCCTTCTTCACACAGCGAGATCCTCGAGGCTTACTGGGTGAGCAACAACAACCTCAGGGGCAGCGGGGAAGCCCTCTGCAGCGGCCGCCTCTCCCAGGAGCACCTGGAGGCTTCGCGCCACAAGAAGAGAGCTCTCATCGTCAGCGGGGACTTCCTGGTAAGGTGGCATTTGGATGCTCTTCTCTGCTCCTGCCTGCGCTGGCAGATTGCTCTTTCTGCCCTGGTTCTGTCAAAGTCCTCGGTGGTACCAGCGCGTGGAGGAGGTGATGCCTCTCCTGCCCGAGGGGTGGGAAAAGGCCATTTTTGGGCTGAGGGATGAAGAGTAGAGAGAGGGACAACCTTGCACCGGTCATTTGGTGTTGAGGGGCTTGACCAAACCTGCCCAAGTGGTCTTCTGAGGTGATGCAGGCTGCGTGATGAGGTTGGAGAAAACTGGGGTCACTGTTTTGTAGCACCGACAAGATCTAAAAGCATCGTTGAGGGGGTGGGGGCCCTCATGCTGCGGAGGGCATGGGTGAGGTCCCAACCATGTATGCTCTCCCCTCAGGACAAAATCCTCCACACAGGAGAGGTGTTGAAGGAGAAGAAGGGGCAGCTGTGGCGGCGGCTAGCCTGCAGGGCTACGGGCTCGCAGGAGCAGGGCAGTCTGGTGGAGAAGGCCTTTGTGGACTTGGCCACCAGCTGCCAGGCGGTGATCTGCTGCAGAGTGACCCCCAAGCAGAAAGCCCTCATCGTGCAGCTGGTGAAGAAGCACAAGAAGGCCATCACACTGGCCATCGGGGACGGGGCCAATGATGTCAACATGATCAAAAGTGAGGCTCGGGACAGGGAGGAGTGGGGGTTTTGGCCGGTGTTTCCCACTGGTGGGGAGTGGTGGTGGCCCATCATCCTGTCCTTCGAGGGGAGGAGCTGGGAGGGGAACCCCCAACTCAGTTCCCCACATTGCTGTGCTGGAAGGAGAGCGAAAGGACCGGGACCAGCCTGGGCCAGGAGCAGGGTGGACCACTTGCTTTAGCAGCTGGGATGGAACTTGATGAACCTTCAAGCACCAACCTGGGCAGCCGGCAGAGACCTCCCTGACCTTCTCCAGCAGCCTTGGCACAGGGCTGTGCTCTTCACATGCCCAACCCTGCCTGGCATCTCACTCCCCCAACCACGGCATGTGATGGAGGGAGCATCTTCCCTTTGCCCATCACTCCTGGATTCCCCTTCAGCCCATCAGCCTGGGGTCAATCCACAGGGAAACCAAGCGCCCGGCTCCCCAGAACCCTCCCTACCTGCGTTTCACACTCTCCTGTCCCCTGCAGCCGCAGACATTGGTGTGGGCATCAGCGGGCTGGAGGGCATGCAAGCCGTGCAGTGCAGCGACTACGCCCTGGCGCAGTTTTCGTACCTCCAGCGCCTCCTGCTCGTCCATGGCCGCTGGGCCTATCTGCGCATCTGCAAGTTCCTCCGCTACTTCTTCTACAAAACCTTTGCTGGCCTGATGGCCCAGGTCTGGTTTGCCTTCCACAGCGGGTTCACAGCTCAGGTGAGGGACACTGCCGTGAGCAGGGGTCACATCCATCCCGTGGAGGTCTGCAGATGGGTGTTGGAGGACCCCATGCAGGTCTTGTGCCTGGTACTGCCTGATGGGCACGTGTCCACATCACCACCCTGCTCTCCTTTCTCCCTTGCCCTGGTATTGGGCAATTTTTTGGGGCCGCCTAGCTGAGATGCAACTGGTTATCTGCTTTTTACCCGGCTGGGCTGGGAAAAGCAGCCTGGGGAGGTCTGGGATGTCCTTGTGAGTGCAGCTCAGTCTCGGACAGACTCAGGGAAAAATCCCACATACATTAAGCTGCTTTCCCCCAAAATGGGAGCTTTTATCCTAAGGGCCATCAGTGTGACTTGACCTCCCCAGTGTGTGGCTCCAGCTCCCCATCTCCATCTGCAGCACAGCCCCCCCAGCCCACCCATCGCTGCAGACAGCGCGGGGGGACTTCCCCAGCCTTTGGATGTGAGTCTCTTGGACTCACCCCTGGTGCCCGGACATCCTTTCTGAGCCTTTCCAAAGCTCCACTGGCCTCACAGCTACGTTCTTCTCCCTTCTAGCCTCTGTACGAGGGCTGGTTCCTTGCACTCTACAACATTTTCTACACCATCTACCCCGTGCTGTCCATGGGCCTTCTGGAGCAGGTAGGGGTTCACTGGGCTGCATCCAGCCCCTCTGCCTGGGGCTGCATCCTCGGTGGGGGTGAACCAGCCTGGTGGTCGTTGCACCCCATCCATGTGGCTCTTTGTGGTACCAAGCAGCTCAACAGGCATTTGGAGGTCACCACCGGTCCTGGGGTGCCTCTGTTGCTGTCACCCCAGAGCAAGTGGGTGGAAGGACTCACCGCAGCTTTCCCAGAGGGTGTGTTGGGGGCTGGGGGGGCCCAATCCTTCTCTGCAGTGTGGGTGGGGAGGGTGATGCTCAGTGTCCTCCTTGCAGGACGTGAGTGCCAAGAAGAGCCTGGAGTTCCCCGAGCTCTATGTGATCGGGCAGCAAGATGAGCTCTTCAACTACCGCGTCTTCAGCATCACCCTCCTGCATGGGGTCAGCACCTCGCTCGCCAGCTTCTACATCGCGCTCTGGGCCTTCCAGGACCGTGTGGGCAGCAGGGTTGTCAGTGACTATGAGTCCTTTGCCGTCACGGTGGCCACGTCGGCATTGCTATCGGTCCTCATGGAGGTGAGCGCTGGTCTGTCCTTCTCCATGCTGACCCTGGGACAGGTGTTCAGGGACTGCAGCTGTGCTCAGCTCTCAACTCTCTGACATTATCCCCATCACCTTCGTGGCTGGGGCATGATCTCCCTTGGGGCAGGGGAGGAATTAGGGACCAGTGGTTGTAGGGGAGAGGGTCCCCACAGCTTCTGTGTGCTCTGCCTTTGCCCCTGCAGATCATCCTGGACACCAAGTTCTGGACAGCATTGTCCTTCCTGATGGTTACAGCCAGCCTGATGCTCTTCTGCTTCTTCTCCTTCCTGACCCAAAGCTTCAATGCCTTCAGAATAGCTCCTGCCATCTTCCACTTCCCAGGTGAGATGCCCTGGGGACCCCCACGGTCCTTCCCTTCTCCTGCCAGGGGAGCCCAGCCTGGGCTTTGCTAGGAGCTCTTTCCCACCTTGTAGATCATCTCTTTGTCACCACTTCTCGATCTTGCTGTCTTGATTTTTTACTCCAATTTAGGTACCGTCTCCTCTTTAGACCCCTCAACACCTTCACGGGTGGGGGCCTGTCCCCCGACAGTTGTTCCCTCTGTCCTCTCCACCTTCCCTACTTAAACATCACCCACCGACTTCTTGTGTTGACAGGTGCCAGCCAGAATGCCCTGACCGACCCCTATGTCCTGCTCGTGGTCCTCCTGTCCTTGGTGGTGAACACCATCCCCTCGCTCACCATCCGCTTGTACTGCACCATCACAGGCAAAACCACCATCCAGCAGGTGAGGGCGGCGGGGGGGCTGGCATGGGGAGGGGTCTCCTGCCAGCATCCATGTCTGGGGCTGGCCAAGGCGCTGCTGGTGATGGGAAGGGAGAGGTTCGCAGGGAAACCCACTGCCTGGGCTGTAGTGGTGGGACATCACCTCTCCTTGGTGGCACCGCTCAGCTGATGGTGGTGTCTCAGGTCATTGGTGTCCAAGTCTGGCTCCAGGGCCCTCTCCCCAAATCAGTTCTTGGCTCGACAGGAGGACCTGAGGCAAGAGACCTGCTCCAGCTCTTGGAGAGTGTCTGCTTTTGGCTGCAGCAAGGAACTGCCCTCCAGGACTCCCTGGAGCTGCTGCTTAGGAGGCACTGGGGTCTGCTACAGATCTTGGTATCGCCCCAGCCTTGGTAGAACTCACCCCTATCTGGGCTGTGGGTCATATCTTGCCTCTGGTACAAAGAGATCCCAGACGAGAGCTGGGGTTGAGATTGTGCTCCAGAGCTCTGAGAGCTTTGAAGAACCCAAGAGAGTCCCCACATTACACATCACATCCCATGAGCCCAGATCATGGTGGAGTTGAGAGCCAAACTGTATTTTGGTGGAGGATGTCCCTGCTCTCCCTGTATGTCCCCCCTTGGGGTGAGGTGGTCACAGCCTCAGGGCTGATCTCCCCATCTTCTTGCAGAAGATCTGCCTGAAGGCCAAGCGGGAGCCGGAGCCCTCAGTGGAGCTACGTGCCCACGTCCCTCGCGGCTCCTTCCACCGCCGCTCCAGCTACGCCTTCTCCCACCAGGAGGGCTATGCCGGCCTCATCACCCGCGGGGACAGCCTGCGTGCTGGGGCCACCCGTGGCACCACCCCAGGTCTTCTGCACCCAGAGACCACCCCGGCTTTGTCCTCCCTCCCCAGCCCCTCGGCGTAGCTGCCCTGGCATCACTCTCCCACCACGCCGGGACAAGGGAGGTGCCATCAAGGCCCAGAACTGGCTGGCTCCCTCCTTTTATTGGCATTTTAAAAAGTCGTATTTGGATGGGTTTGAAGCCTGGGCAGCCCCCACGGCTGCAGAGGGGCTGGTCCATCCTGGGGAGGCTGCTGCTCTGGGCGCTGACCCCAGGGACCTGTCCCACCAGTGGCTCCATCTCCCCCTCACAGTGTATGCAGGGGCTTTGCAGGAGCCTGTAAAGCCATGAAGAACCACCAACCTCTGCCTCCACGCCTGTCCCCTCACCCCGTGACCCCCTGCCTGGCACCCACCCCCCCCCTCCCTCTGCTGAGCCACCCTGGAGCTGGGGGCTTCCTCCTGCCCGGGGCTGATCCTGCTCTAGGCTGGACCCCCAACCTCTGCTCCCCTGCCTTAACTCCCCCTCTCAATTAATTAAATGTCCTGATGGAAGGCCTGCAGCAGGGCTGGGGGGGGGCACAGCCTCTCACCCCCACTCACTCCCTCCCATGCCAGGGGCTGAGCTGCAGCGGCTGCACGAAGACCCTCATCCTCCTTGCATGGGGCTGGATCCAGCCCCCGTGGCTTTCACCTGCATCACCCCAACAGATCAGGCTCTCACAACATAATTTTAAAATGCTCCCCCTGTTTCTGGAGGCGGGGGGGTGTGTGTGTGTGTGTCTGTGTATCATGGATTACCCATGGGTTTTTCTGCTCCAGCCAAACCAGCCTGACTTCTTGCAGCCTCTCCTCGTCCCTCCCCACCATCTCCACCTCCTCCTCTCTGCCATCCCTGCACACGGTGGGGGTGGCTGCCATGTGCCATGCCCCGTCTCCACAGCAGCCACGTCCTACTCCCCCAGGACCGATGTCCCCACCTTTGGGGAC